>NW_022631083.1:1443029-1609704 GCF_010015895.1 Lontra canadensis | reverse complement strand
GTGTATCAGTATGGTATACGTGTGTGTACTATGTGTGGTACGTGGTGTGTTTGGGGCTTTGGTGTGTATGTGGGGTGTGTCTGTGTGGTGTGATACATGGTATGATGGTGTGTCTGTGGCATGTGGGGTATGTAGTGTGTGTGGTATGTGCGGTGAAGAATTTGGGTATGTGTGTGGTGTGTGATATATGGTGTGTGTATATTGTGTGTGTGTGTCTGTAGATGTGGGATATGAGTTGTGTATGGTAGGTGGTATGGAGTGTTGTGGCATGTATGCGGGGTGTTTGTGGTTATGGTATAGTCGGTGGTATGTGCCTGTGCATGTCTGTGGTATGTGTGTATGGTGTATATGTGATGTGTCACTGTGATACATATGTGCATGTGTATGATATGCATATGGTTCATTTATGTGCGACACACATGTGTGACACATATGCGCGCACACACAACACACGTGTGGCGCATACATGAAACATATATGTATGTGTGGTTTGCGCATGCGTGCAGTATCTGTGTGCATGGTGTGTGGGGTCTATAACGTGATATGTGGGGCATGCATCTAGTCTGTGTGTGGCAGGAGGAGACAGGCAGAGGCAGTGGAAATAAGATTCTCACCACTAGCACTAGACTCCAGGCTCTGATCTAAAGAGCTGCACATGGTGGCCATATACCCTCACAACAATGGCCTCACTGTCCTCACTCCACAGTGAGGACACTGGGACACAGCAAGAGCCAGCCACGTGCGTGGTGCTACAACGGGCCAGGGGCCCACCTGCAGGCAGTGTGACCCAGCCAGAACATGATGTTCCCTGGACGAAAGCAATGTGCTTCCTCCCTACCAGCCTTTCAGGGCTGCACACAGAGATGCGACCATGCATTCATTCATTCACTCAGTCATTCATTCCACCCACAAAAGCAGCTGAGATCTAATCATATACTGGGGCAATGGGTATTTGGGTACATGGCACCTGCCTGGAGCCAGCTTTCCAGTAGGAGGAAGACAGGCCAAAAACCAAACAAAAGGAAAGAAACTCCAGTGACAGCAGTAGCAATAAACACATGCTTCGGGTGCAGACTGACAGATAAGCAGACGACTCTGGGAGGTGCTGTGCAGAACACAGGGCAGGGACATGAGGGCCACTTCAGACAAGTGGCTGGGACTTCAATGGTGAGAAGGACGGAGCCATAGCCCAAATGAGGAGCATGTCCCACCTGGGAGGCAGGATGTCAACAAGGACCAGCCTTCTGGGCAACAGAGACAATCAGTCCTCATCAGCAACAGGGGGCTGGCTCATTGTGTCCCAGCATGAGGCCTATGGGGTGGGAAGAGTGGTCCTGTCTTCCATGAGCTGGAGGGACACATGGCAGGTGACTAATATCCTCAGAGGGAGGGGACAGCCATTATGGGAGCAAAAGGTCCTTGACAGCCTGAGGACCAGGACAGAGGTGATCCACAGGAGGCAACATCTTGTGAGTGGGCTCTGAACAATGCTGGCAGGTGTCCGTAGGGAAGTGGGGTGGGAAGGGTCCAGCTCCACGGCTTTCAGAAGGAGAGGAATCATGTGGACAAGCCTAGGGACTGGCCACTGATGGCTGATGGCTGTGCAGAGCCCCTGCCTCTCCTCCAGGGTCTAGAGGATATCTAGTCTGGGCTTGACACTCGTGTCCCAGGCAACAGCATGCTGCATTTCAGGGGGACTAGAGGGCACCTGGGAAGTCCAACAGTGACCACTGATTGGGCTCATCACCTCCTTCCTTCTCGCTCATCAACACAGACCAAGGAAATCCATCATGGGACCCCACCAGCTCCCCTTTCACCTGTTCAAGGGGAAAATGCACAAGGACCTCACTTGCTGGAGAAAGTATTTTTTTTTTTAAGATTTTATTTATTTATTTGAGAGAGAGCATGAGCGAGGAGAAGGTCAGAGGGAGAAGCAGACTCGCCGAGGAGCTGGGAGCCCGATGCGGGACTCGATCCCGGAACTCCGGGATCATGACCTGAGCCAAAGGCAGTCATCCAACCAACTGAGCTACCCAGGCATCCCTGGAGAAAGTATTCTAAAGCGGAACCAGAAGTGGATTTTCCCCCCCCAACCTCAGCAAAGGTAGAGCTAGAGAAGTTCATGATTTAGAGGAGTTCTGTGGGAATCCCTTTTATGACTGTGTGTATCCCAGCTCAGGATAATAAAACAATCCTCCATTTACTTTACCCACACATTCCTGGACCCAGCCTGCCATCCACGCTGCACTTCTCCAATAAGCTGTCCTCAGGCTTTCTCATGCTAAGTGCTAGAGAAACCCACAGGTAGGTTTGAGGCAAACACGCACATGGTCTGTAGCAAAGCAGGTGGGAAGGACTCGATCCAGGGCTGCACTTCGGGCTGTGTGCTCTGATGCTCAGAGGAAAGCTCAGGCCAAGACGGGAAAGATTCCAGACAGGAAAGGGATAGCAGAGCATAGGGGTAAGGACAATTCAAGAAGGGGTTAATAAAGGTCTCTTCCTAAAAGTGGGGGCAAAACTGAGACCCACATGGGAGAGTATAAGACCCCACAGACAGACAGAGGCAGGAGACAGCTACATGGACCATATAGGCCAAAATAGGTTGGAGCAGAGTGGTGACCTCAGAAAAGAAGGAAAGAAGTCAGAAACACCCCACCAAGCTTCTGCTGGACTTCACTTCTGTCCAACCCGGTGGAAAGCCAGAGACTGCAGAGCCCACGGAGGAAGCCCATGGGGAGAGTGAAGCAGGGGGAAGGCGGGTCTGAATCTGCAAAGGCAAATGCGGAACCTTGCCCAGCCTCTGACAGCGCAGGTATCGCTGAATGTCCTGTAATACGTCCCGGGAATCTTGGAGCACGTACAGTCCTGTACCCACCTGCATCCAAGCACCCCTCAGTCTGGGAGTGACAAGAAGGGCTAGTGGGTTTGCACCAGGTCTCACACCCTCTCCAGATGCAGCTCCAAAGAATCAATACTTATCGGCGACTTGTGCCTCCTACAACCTCCCACATGGGTGGAGAGCACAGCAAGGCAGTCCGGCACACGGGCAGGATCTTGGGTAAATCTTCTCCTTCACTGCCCTGCTTTGCAAATCCTGGCAGACTACTGCTGCACAATCATGACAATACATTTCATTAAAGGGGACACATGCACAGTACCTCAGTACAGGTCAAGCTCTTTCCTCGAGATGAGGAAATTGGGCTCAGAGCCGTAAGGTGGTCTTCCCAGGAGGCACAGCTCGGGGGGTGGGGGGAGGAAGCCAGTCACTCTCAGGGCTACACGAGGAGGTGCCCGGTGAAGAGCTTCCCCTCCGTGGGCTGGAGACAGATGTGAACAGGAAAGAGACCCCCTCAACGAGACCCTTTGCAGAGCGTGCTCATAGGAAAGAAGGTACCAGAAGGGTGCTGGGGCCACTATGACAGGGAGTTAAGAAGGGCCTTCTGGGATGTCCACACGGGCCCAGACCCTGTGGATGTTCCAGCCACTCTGGGAGATGCGAGGAGGGTTGCTGCCCAGGGACCTGGAGACACCTGAGGTAGGACTGAGTGTGGGCTTGTAGGCAGGATGTAGATCCCGGGAGATTCTCACACTTCTAGCATGAGAAGCCTTGGTTGGAGGCAGTTATAAGCAGAAGGGTAAAAGGATTTGGCTCATGGTATTAAAAATCACTCTGGTAGCTGTGTGGAGCGGATGCAGAGAGCAGTCAGGAGGTTAGGCTGGCTCAGGATATGCTTTGAGGCTGAGCTTTGGTGAGGGACTGGGTGGAGTGCGAAGAAAAGGACAGGCTGACAACTCTCTGGGGTCTGGGGCCCAAGGGAGACCAGGAAATGCAATGGGAAAGTGAGACCTTGGTGAACAGGTTGTGCACCCACATGTGTGTGCTGGTGTTTGCATCCACGTGCCTGCACCCATGTGCAGCTCTGTGGCACATGTGCGCATGTGTGAACGTGCCTGTGCACGCACACTGTGTGAGTGCGTGTGCAGACCTGTGTACTTTCCCCTGTGTGATGTGTTCAGGTGTGTGAGTGTGTGAACATGTAAGAGTGTATGCTGTGGTTTATGTGCATGTGAGGGAGTGTGTTTTCTGTTCCTTTGAGAGAGACAGGAAACCAGAACACAGTTTTGACATATAAAGGAAGGTGGGGACAGGGGAGCCATCAGCCACAGATGTTCCCAAAGCTCATGGTGTTAGAAAGAAGAGGGCCCAGCCCTGTGGGTCCGGCAGCTACCATGTGGGGTGCAGAAAGGCCAGGAAAGGGGAGTAGGGTGGGGCTGGGCAGCAGGACAAGTGGGGTACTAAAGGGTCAGCTTCACTGTCACCAGTATCTGGACAACATGGCCCAGAAGAGACCTGAAAGGAGGAGCAGAGCAAGGATGAGGAAGCTGGGTCCCACTAACTTATGCTCCCAGTCTTCACAGGGACAAAGCGGGCACTGACCTGGGTCCTTCTGAGCTGGTCCTTTATCCATGCTCACAACCCCAGGGCTGTACAACCCACTGACTGGGGACCAGTAACAAAGGTGCCCTGAGAGTGGAACCCCAGACTCAGTACACCTTAAGCGTCCCCAGTTACCAGACTCAGTGCTCCATCAAACCAAAATGTTCCCATGGACCTTCTCCCTGACGAAGCCCATCTGTCTATGCCTTCAGGACTCCCCCTGGAGGCCCCTTGCCCAGGACTCTGATCTGCAGAAATCAGGTGGGTACAGCATCAGCTGGCGGAAGGCAATCCCTTCCAAAAGGCCATCCCAGCTGTCAGCCATTGTGAAGTAATCCGAATACAAAAGGGGCAGAATTTAAATTACAGACAATTTCAACTTATGATTTTTTTGACTTTATGATGGTGCAAGTACTGCATTCTGATCTTTTCCTGGGCTAGTGAAAATGCAGTACAATCCTCCGTCGTGATGCTGGGCAGTGGCAGAGGCTGAAGCTCCCGGACGGCCTTACAACCATTCTATCCCCTGCAACCATTCTGTTCTTCACTCTCAGTACAGTGATCGATAAATCCCATGAGATATTCAACACTTTATTATAAAATAGGCTTTGTGTTAGATGATTTTGCCCCACTGCGGGCTAACGTATGTGTCTGGAGCCCACCCAGGTGAGCGACCCTGAGCTATGATGTTCCCCTGGTTGCGTGTAGCAGATGCCTCTCAGCTGAGGCTCTTTCCAACTCACGGTGTGTTTATTAACGAAACCCGATCATAAGTCGAGGAAGATCTGTACTCTCCCTCCTTTGCAGGTGCCCTTCCTAAAAGAGAGATGAAAACAGCCTTGGGGGAGACTTGAATGACATGAATAACAGCCCCCAAGGAAATGCAAGCCCTGAAGCCATTTCATGGGCTGATTAAAAGAGTCAGATTTCTCTCCTTCGTGCCTGAACAAATTCCAGAAGAACTGCCTCATCAAAGGCATCAAGAACTCCCGCACCACGCGGATGGCTGAGATGAAAGGCATCCAAGAGGAAGAACAGGCGGACCAGCGGCCACGGAGCCCCCTCCCCTGCTCCCACGCCCGGCTGTCTCCAACCGGATCACCCTTTACTGTGGCACTGTGTGGGCGATCAGCCACACGTGTGAAGGCTGGATCCGTCAACTGTGGGGCAGGTTCCGCCAGTCTGAGCCACAGCGTTGTCATGGAAGATGAGGCTCAGCTCCCTCCGCAAGGCACGGGGCCCCTGAGTCCCACAGCAACCACCTTAGTGACCTCGCCACTTGGTTCTCAGCACTCTGGGCTTTAACCTGCAAGTAGCAGCCTCCTCTAAAATGTAGGCGTTTAGCTGTCACTTCCACAGGCCACAAAACTCAATACACACACGGGTATGAGGCCTTGACACATCCCCAGGGCAAACTTGAGACCCTACCCCCTGGGCCTCAAGGCTGGAACCTAACGGACCACTTTTAGAACTTGACCCCGAACCAAGAGAAAGTGGGAAGAATGCATCTGGTGCAACGCTTCTCAAATACCGGGAGAGTGGGCATCACATGTGGTGTGTTCTCCATGCAGATTCCCAGGTCCCATGCCGAGAGGGTCCCATTGTGCAGGTGATGGTGCAGGCCAGGATGTGCAGGTCTCCATTTGAGTAAACAATTTCTTTACTACAGGCCTTCTCAGAGCCTTTGGTATGCTAATGGGCAGTGTATATCTTTAAAACCAAATGAGAGCATCTAATATTTCCCAAACTTATTACATCAAGGAATCTTACTTATTTTTCAATGGAACATATTTTAGCATCATGAAACAAAAATGGGGGAAATCTCCAGTTTCACCATTTCACAGAGCTTTCTAGCTTCCAAAATGCTTCTGTGTACATAGATGTCCTGGGATATCCATGTCCAATTCTTGCCTCTGCAGTCGAGAGGCTGCATTCCGGTTTTTTTGAGAATGACTGAAAAGATTCCTTACTGGCAAATCTGGAAAGCCACCAGAGGAATGATCATATTGCCTTGATTTTAAGACACAGGATCAGTCTGATAACAGCTTGTAAAGAAAAAAAAAAAAAAAAAAAAAGGCAGTGAGAGTATCAATCCCAGCTAATACCCTGGTGGCATATTTCTTGCTCCTGCTACAGAGCCACTGCAGGCCAGCTGGGACTGTGCCCCAGAATCCCCTACTCTGAGCTGCAGGCTGGTGGGGCAGACAACCCCAAACATTACCCATGACCATGCAGAGAGGAGAGCTCTGAAGGATTACACTCCAGCAATTAAGTATCTCAACCCAGAAGTGTCACCTGTCACTCCAGCTAACAACTCATGGGGCAGCATAGGCCCCTGGGCAGCCCTGCTGGTGCAGTGAGATGCTTATTACTTGACAAAGACAGAAAGCTGGAAAGACAGCCAACAACAACCCTGGGAGACAAGCCTGCTGCAACCATCGTCTGACACATTCAAACTCCAGCAATAGGAAGATGTAAAGAAGGACCCTAACTTTTAAGAAAATGGTATTTTAAAGGTATGCTGAAGTTCTAACCAAGCTTACTGAGTGGTTCATGTCTGCCCAGGTATGAATCCATGCACATAATGGCCAAGGGTCTCTCTGTTATACAACAGCATGGGGTGCCTTGTCAAGGCTGGAATGAACCCCCACATCCTCTAAGCCACCTACCCTGACTCTCGACGGGCTGCAAAGGAGGCAGCTGGCTTTTCTCAGCATTTGTTCCCAGTCCCTTATCCGAGGCATGCATGAGAACTCTGAGCCCTCCTGTTGGCCCCACCAAGGGCCCCTGGTAGGACATGCTTATGTGTGCCATTGTCCAAATCCATGCAATGTGGACATGTCCCTCCAAATTCCCTCTTCCAGGACATCTGTGACGCTGTGGCAGTGGGGAGCAGTTCTTCACAGGCATCAGATTCTAGCAGGTAGAAGCAACATGCCTGAGTAGGGAGCATCTTGCTATAGGACCCAGGACTCCCTTCAGCTCCTTGGCCCCAAATCTGGGTGACCCCTCACATCTGTCCTCCATCTAATCATCACAGCCATCCCTCAAGGGCATCAGGGTGATGTAAAATCACCCTCTCTTACAGATGAACAAAACCATCTATACAGCAAGGAACTAGCTGAAGGTCACTTGGCTAATGTGTACCCAAGGACACTGAGGAACTAGGGCTTCCGGCCCCTCTGCCACGGGCCTTCCCCCATGGCCCCTGAGGGGATGGTGCATTCTGTGGGAGCTCATTTTGAGAAGATCCTCAGAACCCAGTCTGTACTGGAAGGAACCTAGTTGGATTCATTCAGGAAACAGAACACCAGGACATGAAAAAATAGGGAGAGGGACTGAGGTCCTCTCCCACTGGGAAAAGGGACAGCGCTCCCTCCCCTGACTCCTATAGGCGGTTGTTCATCAGCGGGATCGTGATGTGCGATCTGTAAGGGTAGCAAACCGGCAGCTTCCTGAGGGACTGGGCAGGCTCCTTCTCCCTGCCCAAAGGACGGCTTCTTCGTGGAGAAGTGGAGCCCCCGCGGTTCTAGCCCACAGGGCAGGCGGCACCTGATGCTGCTAGCCTAGCTCCTCCTCCTGGCAATGCTGATGGACCAGGGGTGGCACATATCCCCCGTGGGCCCCCACAGGCCCCAGGCGAAAAGCTTCTCCTTGCTGAGGCAAAGACACTGCTTTGTGCACTCAGCTACTGTCCTCCCTCAGATCAGAAGATTATGAGTGACATGCATCCGGAAAGTCTACTCACTGAATTAATGTAAGGTAACGTTAAGCCTTGGGTGGTGGGTCCAGATGCCTTTTTTGTTCTACGCAAAGAAGATCTTTTATTCTTTCCTTGTAAAGCCAGAAAAGAGAAGGAAAAAAAAAAAAAAAGCCATCTCAACCACAATGCCATTTGTTTTGTGTGTTTTTGTCTGTTTTACTTAACGGATCCTATTATATTAAAGAAAATTATTTTAAAACTTAGAATCATGTGTTAAATGTCCACTGAGATGCTTATTACTTGAAGGAATCCTAGAGTAAATCCTTTGGCAAGCAAATATCCAGCAGAACTTGATTTATATGTTAGATTTATAACTGACATAAGTGCTTTTTTTTTTAAACAATGAAGCCTATAAATGAGATATGAAAAATCAAAACAGTACACATCTACTAAGGCAGATGCTGAGAGAGGAGAGGGTCCACATGGGTGGAAATGAGGCCCCCGCCCTCGGGGCGTCACGGTGGGCGATGGCCAACAGGGTCCGCCCACCCAGCTGCTCCCAGGAGGGATGCTTCAGAGGGGACCTGAACCTGAACAAAAGAAGGCATCTGTCGTGTGACAACACATTTAAAAAGACTATTAAACAAACAAAAATCCCCCAAACACTGCCCTCAACTAGCTCAGCTCAGGCTGACAACAGAACCGCAGAATCATCTTCTCAGAACTCAACTCAAAATAAAATAAGGAAGTGAGGCAGCTCCTGGGAATGTTTCTGGACTGCGGCTGGGAACATCCTTGCTTCTGTCCGGGAGCAGGGTCTCCCCGGGTCCCCAGGAGGGTGGATTTTCCAAGCCCAGTCTATCTCAAGGTCACTCAGGTTGTTGTCCAGAGTTTTATTATCCAATTTAAGTCATTACCTTTCCTCCTCTTTGTATTTAGACCGTTCTAACTCACTTCCCCATCACCCACAGCTCACCAGTGAGATTTTGTTAGAAGTCTGGAGAACTTTTCTGTTGTCAGGATTAATAAAAGAACTGAATTCTAAGGAAGGCAGTTCCCATTTCGCAAATGAGAAATCGAACACCGGGAGATAAGGTGCATTTTAGTCACATTTTTTTCTGTTGTGTCGTGCTCTATCCAGAAACTCAATATAATTTACTGAGTAGAATGAATTCTATACAATGAATGTCTTACCTTTGCTGATCTATGAAAAACCCAGGGTTTTTGTTCTTCTGTGGGCCCCACGAGTCAGGACACATGAGTAGTTTCTGAAAGCCTGAACTTGCTCTGGACGGCAACCTGCATCTTCTGGGATTTTTGGTAAGTCCTGCCCATAACTAACAAGACAGTGCACTGCCCTACCCTCTCATTGAGGGGCAAGGGGAACCACCACCCACCTGCCAAGCCACACCCCCGGCCTGGGTTGCAAAGGGTACTGCCTTATTCACACCAAGCTGTCACCCACCTGGCAAGCCAGCGCCCGCCTGCTAATCTGTATGTAGAGACACCATGTGGGGTCACGGCAGCCTTGACACCAAACATTTTAACACAGTAAGTCTAGGCTATAAATCTATCCTTAGAAAATAAAGACAGGAGAAAACAAGTATGAAGAAAAGACAATGTTTGCTGCATTTCTGTTTATAAGGAGAAAAATGAAAGCTAACATTTTATTTATTTATCTATTTATTTATTTTTAAGGATTTTATTTATTTGAGAGAGCAAGAGCTAGCATGAGTTGGGGGAGGGGCAGATGGTGAAGTAGACTCCCCCGCTGGGCAGGAAGCCCATCATGGGGCTCCATCCTAGGACCCTGGGACCATGACCTGAGCCTAAAGGCAGACACTTAACCGACTGAGCCACCCAGGTGCCCCAAAAGCTAACATTTTATTTTATTTTTAAAATTTAAAAAAAAATTTTATTTATTTGACAGAAAGAGACACCGTGAGAAAGGGAACCCAAGAAGGGGGAGTGGGAGAGGGAGAAGCAGGCTTCCTGCTAAGCAAGGAGCCCGATGTGGGGCTCGATCCCAGGACCTTGGGATCATGACCCGAGCAGAAGGCAGATAGAAAGCTAACATTTTAAACAAGAGGATGTTGTGGTTGTCCCTGGTGAGGCTAACCAAGCATGTCTGGCTTCCCTCCTTCTGAGTGACTGGTGACCACGGCTTCCTAGCCCCTGGGCATGAGGCCAATGGCCTTGCTCAGGCTGATGAAGCGGGCAGGCCGAGGTGCTGTGCTGCTTTCTGGTTGTACTCTTTCCCTCGGCCACCTGCAATGTTTTGTGGAGGGACGGTTCCATCAGTCTGCAGCCCAGGGGCCGCAGCCGACCGAGGACAGACACAGAATGGGCATAAGAACAAACTTTTGTAAGTCACTGAGATTTTGAAGTTGTGGACTATTAAAGCATAAAAAGAGTTTATGATGATTGATACAGAAACGGGTATCTACTCACGGGCTGCTTTTGTAACACATATTAATTTATGTAGATATAGCCTCAGGGGTTGGGCAGAGAGTGGTAAGGACACTTTTCTCTGAGGTTGGGAAAATGATGAATGAGTCATTAAAACGATTTCCAATGAACACCTGGAGGGCAGATCCTGCACTTAATAAGGGGTACAAGGCAGAATGTCATTCGTGTGTTGGGGGGGCAGTCACTGTTAGCTAGGTTGGGTGATACAAGAAAGAGGTGAGCTCGGAAAAGAACTGGCTGATTTGCAAACAGTAATGAGGGGAAACAGAAGCCATAAATTCAGGGATCCACCAAGTGGGAAGATGAAACAACTTCTAATTTTCAAAATAAAGAGATTAACCAAGGATTTCAGCTATAGAACTAAATTTTAGAAACAAGGATCTAATTAGGTGAGGGCTCTCACTCTACTGTTATAAATCATGGGCAGATTCAAAATCTAGCAATATTTTTTAGCTGGAATAGTGGCTCAGAGGAAAAAATAAAACCGAAAAACTAAGGGTAAGAAGCCTGTGGAGGCCTGATAGGCCAAAGGAAGCTGCCAATAAGCTGAGTCTTACAAAGATTTAAGTACTATTTTTATAAACCTCTATAAGTCTAAAATTATCTGAAAACAAAAAGTGAAAAAAAACAAAAACAAAACCATAAACCTCAAAATGATGATACAAATCCTTATCTATTAGCTCACAAGGATATTTAGCAAATGTTCAAGGAAAAGGAAAATATGACTAGCCTGATCCATACCTTCGTACAGCAGTAAATAAATAAAATCATTCCAAACAGACACCAATAGTAGTTGTTTGGGAGACTGGAATTTGGGGATTTCGATTTATTATTTTTTTGTTGTTTATTTGTGAAGTCTTTTACAGGCATAATTCAAAAAGAATTTTTAAAGATTTTATTTATTTATTTTAGAAAGATCGAATGCATGCCAGCACTCTAGTGAGGGAAGGGACGAGAAGGAGAGGGAGAGAGAGAGAAGCAGACTCCCCACTGAGTGGGAAGCCATGATGCAGGGCTCCATCTCGTGACCCCAAGACCATGACCTGAGCCAAAATCGAGTCAGATGCTCAACCGACAGAGCTACCCAGGTGCCCCCATAATTCAAAAATTTCATTTTTATATAAAGCTATATTACTTATACAGTATATATAAGTATATATATAATATGTGTATTATACACACTGTGATTATTACGACGACAATCGCAGTATTTATGGCTTTGTGATTGTCAGATACCCACGTTTTAAATATCTGTTCCTTCCTCCTTACCTCAATGCCGTGAAGTAGGTACCATTCACATGGCAGACGATGGAACCTGCTCTGAGTGCCAGACACAAAGGTTCATTATGGAAAGCTCATTCCCATCTCGCTGCACCCTCATTCTGGTTATTTGCTCCTGGAGGCCACCCCTGAATATATAATATTGGAGGCAGCAATAACGGAATGTTAATGACAATGCAATACAGACAGAAACCTGGAACAATTCTCAGGCAAGCAGGCAATCAACCTGATTGCCTATCAATGAAAGATCCTTCTCATTCTTGGTTTTATCTGCAGGTTCCTTGAGGTTAAGTTCATTACTCAATTATTTTTTGAGATTTGACATATGCACTAAATCTTGCCATTCTTCCAGGAGCACCATGACCCCGATGTGGCCATTACCACCAGCACGTATGGTGCGCTGGGCTCTGTGTTAGATGACTCACATGTAGTTATTCATTTTCCTCCTAATATCACTCCCCGAGGCAGACACTAGTGTGATCTTCATGTGCGGACCCCACTCTTTTCTCTACTCTGCGCTCTGCCGCCCTGCGTTGCCAGGTAATTGTATGCGAACCTCATGGTAACCATGTTCTTACACTGGGATCGAACTCTGGGACCAGGGAGGGGTGGGCCCCCCCAAAATTGGATCAGGGTCCTTTCCCAGGTATTTGGAATCAAGATTTAATACAGATTCTATTTTTTAAGTTCTTAATTCACTGACTTATGGTTTACCTACTTAATGTCACAATGCAATAAATTTCAGTACATTCAGAGATGTGCAACCATCACCGCAATCTTATTCTGGAACATTTTCATTCCCTCAAAAGAAACTCCGTACTTACTGGCAACCACTTGCCATCCTCTCTGAGTTCCCCAGCTCTCGACAACCACTAATCTACTTTCTGCCTCTATAAATTTACTTGTTCCGGACATTTCATAAAAATGGAATCAAAATATGTGGTCTTTTGTGACTGGCTTCTCTTACTTAGCATAATGTCTTCAAGGGTCATTCCTGCTGTAGCACATACCAGTTCTCCCATTTTTTTCATTGCTGCATACGATTCTGCCATACACCACAATACACAGTATCCCACGATATGCTCTATCTTATTTATCCATCCATCAGTGGATATTTGGGTTGGTTCTACTTTCTGGTTATTATAAAAAGCTCTAATGAATAATCATGTAGAAGTTTCTGTGGGGACATAGGTTTTTACTTCTCTTCAGTATATACCTAGGAGTGGAACTGCTGGGTCATATGGAAGTGCTACATTTAACTTTTTGAGGAACTGCCAAACTGGTTTCCAAAGAGGCTGTGCCATTATATACTCCTACCAGCAATGTGCAACGGTTCCAATTTCTCCACCTCCTCACCAACACCTGTTTCTCTTGTTTTTTTTTTTTGTTTGTTTGTTTGTTTGTTTGCTTGCTTGCTTGTATTTTTGGTTCTGGACATCCTGGTATCTCACTGTGGTTTTGATTTGCACTTCCCTGATGATGGATATGTTTAGCATCTTTTCATGTCCTTGTTGCTCATTTGTATATCTTCTCTGGAGAAATGCTTATCTGAATTTTTTGTCTATTTTTTTATCGGGCTCTTATTTGTCTTTTTTTTTTCTTTTTTTTTTAAGAGAGAGAAAGAGAGCACATGAGCAGGAGGGACAGAGAGAGAGTGTCCGTGCTCAGTGTGGAACCTGATGGGGAGCTTGACCTCAGAACCCTAAGATTATGAGCTGATCTGAAATCAAGAGTCGGTTGTTTAACCAACGGAGCCACTCAGGTGCCCCATTTGTCTTTTTATTAATGAGTTGTAAACATTCTTTATATATTTGGGATAGGAGTCCTTCATCAGATATGATTTTGCAAATATTTTCTCCCATTTTGAAAGTATTGTTTGTGGTACAAAGGTTTCAATTCTCATGTGGTCCAGTTTATTTATTTATTTATTTCTCACTTTAGTTGCTCCTGGTGTGGGAGTCACAGGTCGTAGCTATCTGAAGTGAGGGAGCAGCGGGGGGCCACGTGCTCCCTGTGTGAATGTGGAGACTTGGGAGGAAGCCAGCCAGCAACTTGGGAGGAAGCCAGCCTAGCGTGGAGAGAGAATGACAGTCACACAACAGGAAAAGGAGTTGTGTCAGGGAGACACAGGGCTTGGGCTCCCCACGGCACTGACTTCTTGAGCCAGCACGTCCTGAGACCCAGCTGAATCTGACTAGGATTCCTCAGGACTCCAAGGACCTGCTTTCCAGTGCTATCCAGTTTCAGGTATTTTCTGGCCAAAGGACAAAGAAGCAACAACAACAACAAGGAAAACAAGAAATTGGACTAGTGTACTCCGTTTAGAGGAGAGAAAAAAGAGGCTCTGAGAGTGTCAGGTCACAAAGCAGGTGCCATCTAGAGATGGGGATTCAAATGCTGGCTCATGCCCCAGCCTGGCTTCCCAGCCTCTCTGTGGGCAGTGAATGAGCATCACAAACAAGCAGACAAGCTTCTCTTCACTTGCAAAAGATTCACAGAAAACTTTGTTTAAACAGCACACTGTGTCAGTTGTCTGAACGTTATTATATAATAAAGATCGGGAACCGAAGAGTCAGGAGAGATTTCATCCTAAATCCAGGAGGCCAGTGGCCTTTTTAGGAGCAGTGCTCATGCCTCACTGGCCACGCCAGTCCAATTTCTCAGAAAGGAAAACAAGCCATCAGGATCAAGGGGACAAATCCTGGGGACAATGCAGTCACACGTGTCCAGGAAATGCACAGTTGCAGATAGATATCAAGGTAGTTGTCAAGACTCATGCCCCAATGGAAGCCACCAAAATCTCCATAAATCATAGCTAGTCAAGACAAAATGCAATTTTGTAGATTTTCTATATGGAAACTCTGAAATACCTATTGTTTCATATATAATCTAAAGAGAGGGAAATGGGCAAAATTCTCTATCAGTGGGATATAGATTTCATGTTGAAAAACACTGGTTCAGAGGACGTTCCAGCCTGTGTTTCAAAGACAAAAATAACTTATACATAGCATACTATTCCTGGGGCTTCTTCCCACCACCTCTGCCAATGACCTCCTGCTAATCTTACTAAACTGAGCATCTAGGGTGGAGACCATTTTTGCCCCCCTCTGTTATGGGGTATTCCACGTATAACCAGTAAATCACGGCCAACTTAAACAAAATAATAAATCTGTGTATTTGTCAAAATGCAAATTCCCAGCAAGCAGAGAAGATACATTTATTTTAAAGGAACTAAAATGGGTGCCTGGGTGGCACTTAACATTGGTTAAGTGACTGACTTCGGCTCAGGTCATGATCCTGGAGTCCCAGGATCAAGTCCTGCATCGGGCTCCCTGCTCAGCAGGGAGTCTACTTCTCCCTCTGACCCTCTCCCCTCTCATGCTCTCTCTCATTCTCCATCAAATAAATAGAATCTTTTTAAAAAAGTACTTAACTCTAAAAAGAAAAAAATTTTAAAAAAGGAACTAAAAGGACTCATTACCCTGCTTTCAAGAGTCATCCTATTGATGACTGAGGTTTCAATATCCATAGGGCAAAGAAGAGGTGAGCATGAAGTTAGCAAAGGTGTTGCTTCCAGAATGTCCTCCTGAGCCTGACAGAAAATATCTCAACTTACTGTTTTCTCAAATAAATACAGATGAGGATCTTGGCCACGAATTTAATTTCTCTGACTGCACATGTGTCTTAGAACCTAAATGTCTTAGAAGACAAATGCACGTGGTTCACCAGAGGATGAGAGAATATCAAACTGGTTTTGTGGGCCGTTATTAGAAGCCTACATTACATGATGTAAAATGTTTCCAAAGGCAACCAACTCTAAAAATATTAAACTTTAGGGGCACCTGGGTAGCTCAGTCGGTTGGGTGTCTGCCTTCGGCTTGGGTCATGATCCCGGGGTCCTGGGACCAAGCCCCAAGTTGAGCTCCCTGCTCAGTGGGGAGACTGCTTCTCCCTCTGCCCCTTCCCCACTCACACTTGCTTGCTCTCTGTCAAATAAATAAAACCTTTTAAAAACAGATTAAACTGTAACATAAAAAAGCTAATGCCACAAACTGTGATATGTCATTAATCTGACATTCTCAAAGAATTCATTCATTCATTCATTCATTCATTCATCTAGCTTTTCATATTCACTGAGCATCTTCCAGACAGTCTTAAAAGATTAAAAGCTGGATAGGCAAAACCGAAGACACAGTCCAAGGCATGAAGAGTATGGTAGGGACAGGATTATGCAGTAGTCTGACCATCTGCTGGAGTACCAGCAAAACAGGGCACCAAAACAAGGCCTTTGTTCTCTTTCTGTAACAGGCCTCCTCCTGCTCAGGATAGCGCCCTGTGCTCCCTAGTTGGGCTGCCTCCCGCTCAGCATCTGGATCTTACCTAAACATCTCGCAGAGGGGCCTGCCTTAGCCACATCTCACCTCTGATTCACCATCATTTCACTGGGTTTTCCATGAATGTTCCATAGCAACATTCATCACCTGTTCATGAATGCTAGCTCACCAGTTATATCCAATCCCCGACGGCACACACAGCATCTGGTAAATAGTAACGACCAAAAAATAAATAGATAAATAAATAAAATTTAGAAAAGGGGGGAAATGTGACAGCATAACAAAGAAGTCATGAAGTTCAGAGAAATGTTTCTTCACTGTGAGAGATGGCTTTCTAAAAGGTTGTTCTGAGGGTAACAAAAATACAATGAAACTCTAAGTGAAGAGCCCTCATTTTTTAAAACATTTTCAACTCAGTGACTATTGATTCTTCGGCTGAGAAGGAGGACACAAGACAAACCATAAGAGACTCTTAATCTCAGGAAACAAACTGAAGGCTGCTGGAGGGGTGGGGGTGGGAAGGATAGGGTGTCTGGGTGATGCTCTTTGGGGAGGGTATGTGCTATGGTGAGTGCTGTGAACTGTGTGAGATTGATGATTCACAGACCCGTACCCTTGAAGCAAATAATACATTACATGTTAATAAAAAATAAAATAAATAAAATTTTTTAAAAAAGAAAGAAGACATGATACACTTGCATGGCTCCTCCCTTCCCCCACCCAATGATTTTCCTAAGGTATCTTACCATTTGTAAGGTTTACATCATTTATATTAGGTGCCGCCAATAATTCACATGGATGGCCAATCTTTCTTTTTTGATATTTAAACAGAATTCAGGTTCACCGCTCATCTTATACCAAACTCTGTACTTTTATTCACTTCTATTTTGGCTGGATTTCGACGTTCAATAGTTTTATTCAGAACCCTTAATCAGAAGGGCTCACAGCAGCTAAGCGCTCTGATTTCTGGTGTGCTTGAGAATATCTGTCCATTGTCTCTGTCTTTATACTTACAGCAATTTGGCTAAATAAGAAATTATTGGGACATCCTTTGTTCTACTCAGAATCCCTCAGTATCCTTTCAGAAAGTGTAGCTTGGCAGAGGAAGAAGCTGAGATCCGTCCCACTATGTCCCCTACCTTTTCTGCCTCAGTGCCAAGTGACGAGCACCAAGGAAATCAAGAAATTCACTATGACTCACTATCAGTCACTCCTTTGTTTTTCTTTTCTCATTTTTTCAGTATTCCTTATTTTCCCCACTCTCCCAGCCCCTGGCCACCACTTCTCTACTCCCTCTCTCTCTCAATTTTTTTTTTAAGATTTTATTTATTTATTTGACAAAGAGAGAGTGAGAGAACCCAAACAGGGGGAGCAGCAGTAGAAGAAGAGCCAGGTTCCCCACTGAGCAGAGAGCCCGATGCAGGGCTTGATCCCAGGACCCTAAGATCATGACCTGAGCCGAAGGCAGACATAAGTATCACATCTTCTTTAACTATTCATCTGTTGACAAATATTTAGGTTGTTTCCATATCTAGGCTACTGTGAATAATGCTGTTATGAACATAAGAGTACAGATAGCTCTTCAAGATTCTGTTTTCATTTCCTTTGCATATAAACCCAGAAGTGGGATTGCTGAATCCTAGTTCTATTTTTTAATTTTTTGAGGAACCTCCATACTGTTTTCCATAGTGGCTGCACCAATTTACATTCCCACCTAGAGTACATAAGGGTTTCTCCACATCTTTGCCCACACTTATCTCTGGTCTTTTTGATAGTAGCCATGCTAATGGGTGTGATGTGGTATCTCATTGTGGTTTTTATTTGCATTTCTCTGAGGATTAGTGATGTTGAACTCCTTTACATGTAGCTGCTATTTGTCTGTCTTCTTCAGAAAAATGTCTTTTTGGTTCCTCTGCCCATTTTTAATTTGTTCTTTGCTATTGATTTGTGTGCATTACATATTTTGGATATTAACCCCTCATTAGATATATGATTTGCACATGTTTTCTCCCATTCCATAGATTGCCTTTGCATTTCCCTTTTTTTTTTTTTTAAGATTTTATTTCTTTGAGAGAACGAGTGCGAGCTCGTGCAAGTGCAGAGCAGGAGAGGGGCAGAGGAGAAGCAAACTCACTGACCAGGGAACCCCACCAGGACCCTGAGATCATGCATGAACTGAGTCAAAATCAAACACTTAAACAATGGAGCCACGCAGATGCTCTGCTTGTACATTTTCTTAATGGCATCCTTTGCTGTGCAGAAGCTTTTAGTTGGATATAGTCCTACTTGCTTATATTTCTTTAATTGTTTTTGCTTTTGGTCTCAAATCCAAAAAGCCACTGTGAAGACCAATGTCAAGGGGTTTACACCTTACGTTTTCTTCTAGAAGTTTTATGGTTTTTAGGTCTTAACATTCAAATTTAAAACCTACTTTGAGTTGGATTTTGTATATGCTGTATAAGATAGGAGTGTAGTTTTGGTCATTGTTTTTAAGGTGTACCTAAATGCCTAAGTCCTTGTGAATGACAGAGTCAAGTCTGGCCTGAATATTTACACAGTTTTCTCTTACCATATACTTAGATTTTCCTCCTCTTTTCTAAAACTCTATGCTAGGAAATCAAATTATGGTGATACTGGGTTCCTTTTGTGTAGTTTCCTGAGGCTGTCTTTGCTGATTATTTTTTTTCAATGAGGCTTCCTGTTTTGTGGTTTCTGAATTAGTCTTTGTGTCCATATCATTTCTACTTTTTTCTTGCCTGCTTACTTTGGCTGTGAATTCTGCCAGCTTTGGCCTTGATTTCCTCTGTCTCACTCATTCCTCTGAATCGTCTATGCTCAAATTATGTCTCAGAGGTCACATCAGCATTTTCTTCGAGAGTCTGAGAACTTACTTTTCTAAACTCTGGAGCTGGTCTTTGAGCCATCTTCATTTTTCTTCAGGCTTTTGTTATATTTTTCTTTTACTTTATCTTTCAGGTTTTTCTATATGCTAGCTCTTATTTATTTACTTACTTACTTATTATATTTTTCTTCAAGTATTATTAGCACACAGTGTTATATCAGCTTCAGGGGTACATTATAATGATTCAACAGTTCTAGATATTTCTCAGTGCTCATCAAGATAAATGTGCTCTTGACCCCCTTTAGTTAGTTCTTTTGTAGTCTTTTGTCATCTCAGAATGAAATCCGCTATTCACTGAGAGGTATAATGCAGAGTAAACTGGGGCAGGGGGGTGAAGCTGAGAAACTCTAAGGCCTTGATTCAAATTTGTCTGGCATATTTTCTCACCCATCTGCACCTTCTCCTATCCTGGGAACCTGTCTCCTTGAGTTTTCAGACTGCCAGGGTAGGGCTGGATAAAAACAAAGCATTTATTGCCAGGTGCCCTCTGAGTGGAGATCTGCCATTGCTGCCTCCCACACCTCTCTCTCTTACTCACCTTGGGTGGGTCCCTAAGCCAGGAGCCAGATAGTGTAGGGCACGGTCCCTTCTTCACTGCCAAGCCTCTGGATGTCTAGTGGCATTAAACTGTCTCCACTGGGGCAGGAGAAAGGGTTCACCTCCTGCACTTGTGTCCCTGTTCATGGTACAGGCTCTGCAAGTATCTGAGTTATCTTCAGTTAAATGAAGAATCACTGTGCCAACAAGTAACTCATGAAGAAAACCAAGAAGACTAACAGTGGAGAGCAGGACATGACCAGCAAGACAGCAAACTGGGAGATGGCAGCAGGAGAGCCTGTAAGTCAGTCTAGAGGCATGAAATCACCCCCTCTCTCCTCCAGGACAGGGCAGGCCTGGCTGATACGTTTGTACTTCCTGCAGCTCCAGAAAATTCTGGCTCAGGCTTAGCCTGGAACTATCACTACAGTAAGGGAAGGGTTTCACACAGGGAGGCTTCAAACACTCTATCCTTCATGACCTTCAGACACACTTATCCTACAACTCTCCTCAACAGTCCCTAAAGCCACTGCTGGGGCTCCAAGTGATCTCAGCAATCTCTGCCTCCAGGGAACCACTTTTTGACCCTCTCTTCATCTTCTCCCCACCCACCCCACCCACCCCAACCCTGCCTGGGGCTCTCACTCTACTTCTAGTCAAGGGATTAAGGGATTTTTCCAGACTTGACCCAAGAGTCCTAGATGGCTCAAGAGGGGACGGTCAGTCACATTACTACCATCTGCTGCTTACTCGAGGCTGAGTGTCTGCATTCCACAGTTGCTATTTCTTGTTCAGACCTGGCTTGCTTTGGGTCTTAAACAAAATCTCCAAAAAGGCAATAGCTTGCTCTTGTAGTCTATAAACACTTCTGGTAAATGATTTTAAATGTGATGCTCATAAAGTGTGACAAAAAATACTAGCAGAGACTCAAATACGCTCTGTTATCTCTGGTCCTTGAGAAAATCCTGATAGAAACAATTACTTTAATGACAATGAAAAAAATGAAATAGGTGACAAATTAATGATCTGAGTCTTCATATCTGAGTCACACCCAAAAGATGGGGAAAAAAAAAATCCCCTGATCTCTCAATGTTTCAGTCCCAGTGGAGGAAGAATGGGGAGGATGTCTGTTTATGCTGTTAGAATGTTTTATACCCTACAAAGCGCTTTCACATGTCTTAATGCAAATGTGTCCGACAATGAGCTTGGCGGGGGGTCTTATCTTCATTTTACATAAGAGAAAACTGAGACTCTGAGAATAAACTTTGAAAGATTGGAGAAGGCTGCAAAACAAAACCACCAATGTCAACACTGAAGCTAAGTAGATTGTAGCTTAGTTTTTCCCTCTGTCACAGAATCAAAGATTGTAATTAAAATAATTTCATCCTGTTGCTCCTCTTTGGGCCTCTCAGCCATATGTCAGAGGTGCGATGAGGGTACACAAAGGTGGGAGCCACTCACAGAATCAAAGAGGGAGATAAGCGCTTAGTGAAGGTGTCCTATGTGTGGCACCATGCCAGACGTCATGACAGGTCAGTCACACAGTCCTTACCTTCGCTCAGGGGTATCTTTGCTGTTTACACACAAGGAAAGCAAATGTGAACAATGTTAACATTATCTACTGTATCACTCTGGAGCAGAGCCACAAAAATGTGATGGGTACAAGTACAGGCTGTTAACTATAAAGTGATAGTAACGGAGGTCATATGATATTGGCATAATGATACACAAATCAATCAATGGAAGAGAATAAAGAAGCCAGAAATAGGGGCACCTGGGTGGCTCAGTGGGTTAAAGCCTCTGCCTTTGGCTCAGGTCATGATCCTAGGATCCTGGGATCGAGCCCCACATCGGACTCTCTGCTCAGCAGGGACCCTGTTTCCTCCTCTCTCTCTGACTGCTTCTCTGCCTACTTGTGATCTTTGTCTGTCAAATAAATAAATAAAATATTAAAAAAAAAAAGAAGCCAGAAATAGATCCTCATTTATCTGACCACTTGATTTTTTAAAGATTTTATTTATTTATTTGACAGAGAAAGAGAGAGCAAGCATGAGCAGGGGAGGGGCAGAGGGAGAGGAAGAAGCAGGTTCCCTACTGAGCAGGGAGCCTGATGCGGGGCTCAATCCCAGAACCCTGGGTTCATGACCTGAGCTGAGGGCAGATGCTTAACCGACTGAACCACCCAAGTGCCCCTGACCATTTGATTTTTGACAGAGGTACCATTATAATTCAGAATGGATAGGATGGGCTTTTCAACAAATGGTGCTAGAAAAAATTGGAGCTGCAGACAGAAAAGGATAAACCTCAACCCCTACCTCAGCCCGTACATTACAATTAATCAAGATGAATCACATCTTGAAAAAGCTAATCTAAAGACTTTAAGAAGAAATACAGGAGAATATCTTCACAGCCTAGAGTAGGCAAAACACTTTTCAGGACACAGAAAGCAATAACCATAAATGGTGCTAAGTTAGTTTCATAGAAGTGTTGAAATTCTGCCCATCAAAACTCACAATTACAACTTAGTAGTGTAAAGACGTGCTAGTAAAAAATGAATAAAAGAGCTGGACACTTCAATTATCACCAGTTACCTAGGAAATGCACATGAAAACCACAGTGATCTACCACTATGCTCCTCCTGGCATGTCGTGAAGGAAATAAGGCTGACAGTGCCAAATGCGGGCAACGATGGAGAGCAACCAGGTACCTCGCACCTTACATCCTGGCAGGAGTATGAAATGGTCTGGTGGTGTTCTAGAAACCTGCCCTAGGATCCCATAATTCCACTCCTAGGTATTCACCTAAGAGAAACGGGCGCATCTGTCCACAAAAAGCCTTGTCTCCCAATGTTCACAGCAGCCTTATTCATACCAGCCCCAAACTGGAAACAGCCCAGCAGTTCAGAAACAAGAAAGTAGCCAAACGGCCCCTGGCACGGTGAAACAATGGAACGTACACAGCGATGAAAAGGAACAAACCACAGATAAAGCAACAACATGGATGAATCCCAGAAACATGAAGCCGCACAGAGATGAATGCCTACTGCCTGATCCCTTTCACGGGAAGTTCCAGAACTGGCAAAATCAATCTCTAATGGAGAAATCAAAAAAGGGGCTTTGCCTTCAGGGCACTGGGGGCAGGGCAGGAGAGAACTTGCTGGTGTAATGTTAATGTTGCATATACTGATAAGGATACAGATTCAAAGATGCATGCATCTGTCAAGACTCATCTAAAAGTATACTTAAATTTTGTGCATTTCGTTTTTAATTAAAAAAAAAAAAAAAAGAAACAGAAACAGCTGGGCTGATATGCTGAGAACCGTCCCCCTCCCCTCCTGCCTGAACTAGAGATGTTCACTCGTCCTGCTCCTACCACTGGTGCATCCTTGACCACCCCAGCGTTAAGGGATGGGGAGGCAGGACAAATCTATGGCGGCTCAGGGAACAGTGACGTGAAATAGAAGCTAAAGGGCTTAAGTGTATGTAATCCCCAGGAAGGAATGAGTGGTCCCTTGATCTCCAGACAGGCATGCATCTTTTTTTCTTCTTCTTTTTTTTTTTTTTTTTTTTTTGGAGAAAGAGTGAGAGCAGGTACAAGAAAGCAGGGGGAGCCACAGAAAGAGAGAGAGAAGCAGGCTCCCCGCTGAGCAGGGATCCTGAATCTGGGCTCCATCCCTGGACCCTGGGATCTTGACCTAAGCCAAAGGCAGACACTTAACCAACTGAGCCACCCGGGACCCTGACAGTCATGCATCCTTAATACTTTTTAAAAAGTCTGCTGGGGGGGGCGCCTGGGTGGCTCAGTGGGTTAAAGCCTCTGCCTTCGGCTCAGGTCATGATCCCAGGGTCCTGGGATCGAGCCCCGCAGCGGGCTCTCTGCTCAGCAGGGAGCTTGCTCCCCACCCCCCACCTTCTCTGCCTGCCTCTCTGCCTGGTTGTGATCTCTGTCTGTCAAATAAATAAAATTTTTAAAATAAAAAAAATAATAAAAAAATAAAAAGTCTGCTGGAATACACATGTAACATAAACTTTACCACGTAAGCCATTTTTAATGGACTGGGGGCATTAAGTACATTTATATTGTCTTGCAACCAACACCACTGCCCATCTCCAAACTCTTCCATCTTCCCAAACTGAAACTGCACTTATCAAACACTAGCTCCCCACTACCCCTTCCCTAGCCCCTGACAACCACCATTCTACTTTCTCTCTCTACTTGACTACTCGACGTACCTACTGAGCAGGATCAGATCATATTTGTCCTGTGGTGACCAGCTTATTTCACTCAGCATGATGTCCTAAGATCCATGCTGCAACGTAGGTCATAATTTCTTTCCTTTTTAAAGCTAATATTCCATTTAATGTCTATACTGCATTGTATTTATTTGTTCATCAGTCAATGGACACTTGGGCTCTTTCCCCTTTTTGGCTACTGTGAATAATGCTATGAATATGGGTGTACAAATATCTTTTGGAGTCCTTGTCTTTACTTCTTTGGAGTATATACCCAGAAGGAAGCTTCCTATATCATACAGTAAATCCTTTTTCTAATTTTTTAAGGAACTACCAAATTATATTCCATGGGAGTTGCATCATTTTATATTCCTACCAGCAGTACACAAGGTCATATCCTGGCCAACACTTCCTTCCTTCTTTCATCCCCCTCTCTCTTCCTCCCTCCTCCCCGACTAACGTTTTTTTGAGAGTAAGAGTGAGTAGGGGAAAGGCACTGGGAAGGGGAGAGAGAGAGAGAGAGACAGAGAATATCTTAAGCACACTCCATGGCTTACTCTCACAACCCTGAGATCACGGCCTGAGCCAAAATCAAGAGTTGGACCCTTAACTGACTAAGCCACCCAGGGGCCCCCTTTCTTCCTTTCTCTTGCTTTCTTGCTTTCTTGTCTTCCTTCTTGATAGTAGTTATCCTAATATATGTGAGATGATATTTCTAATACTTTTTAAAGAAAGAAGCAATTCTATGCTTCTTTCCCAGAAGAAAAATAGAGGGCATGATTTCCCAGCAGAGCACTGAGCTTCACAGTTAGGAACAGAGGCAAGGAAGTTGCAGGTAATTTAAACAGGGTCCCTATCTCCTCAAAATGCCCAAATTTGTTAAGTTCCCTTGTATATCTGCACACGAAGTTTGGCCAATACTGTATATATTTGATGCAAGTATGTGGATAATTCCTAGTTGTTAGAAACCAAAGAGATTTCATTAGGTTTAAGCCATAAAGTTAAGAAACAAAATATTTACAAAAGAAGCAATTTCCCTTCTGACTGGTGTGAGGTGGGTGGTATCTCATTGTGGTTTTGACTTGTATTTCTCTGATGGCTAGTGATGTTGAACATTTTCTCATGTGTCGGGCATTTTTGGTCTTCTTTGAAGAAATGTCTGTTCATGGGTTCTGCCTATTTGTTGACTGGATTCTTTGTTTTTTTGGGTGTTGAGTTTGAGAAGTTCTTTATAGATCTTGGTTATCAGCCCTTTATCTGTAATGTCATTTGCAAATATCTTCTCCCATTCCGTAGGTTGCCTTTTAACTTTGCTGACTTTCCTATGTTCTTCTGAAGCTTTTTATCTTGATGAAGTCTCAAAAGTTCATTTTGCTTTTGTTTCTCTCAGCTTTAGAGACGGGTCTAGCAAGAATTTGCTGCAACTGAGGTTGAAAATTTGCAGTCTCTGTTCTCCACTAGGATTTTGATGGATTCCTTTCTCACATTGAGGACTTTCATACATTTTGAGTTTATCTTTGTGTATGGTATAAAGAAATGGTCCAGTTTCATTCTTCTGCAAGTGACTGTCCAATTTTCCCAGCACCTGTATTGAAGACACTGTCCTTTTTTCATTGGATACTCTTTCCTTCTTTGTCGAAGATTAGTTGACATTGAGTTGAGGGTCTGTTTCTGAGTTCTCTATTCTGTTCCATTGACCTATGTGTCTGTTTTTGTGCCAGTACCATGCTGTCTTGATGATCACGGCTTTGTAATAGAGCTTGAGTTCAGGCATTGTGATGTCCCAGCTTTGATTTTCTTTTTCAACATTCCCCTGGTGATCTGGGGTCTTTTCTGGTTCCATGCAAATTTTAGGATTGTTTGTTCTAGCTCTGTAAAATGTTGATGAGGTTATGGAGAAGGGGAAACCCTCTTAAACTACTGGTGGGAATGTTAACTGGTACAGGCACTCTGGAAAACCGCATGGATGTTCTTCAAGAAGTTAAAAATAAAGCTACCTGATGACCCAGTGATTGCACTACTAGGTATTTACCTCAAAGATACAAATGTAGTGATCCAAAGGGCCACCTGCACCCCAATGTTCATAGCAGCGATATCCATAATAGCCAAACTGTTGAAAGAGCCTAAATGTCCATCAACAGATGAATGGATAAAGAAGATGTGGTTCATGTGTACAATGGATATTACTCAGTCATCAGAAAATATGAATATTTACCATTTGCCTCAACCTGGATGGAACTGGAGGTATTATGTTGAGCGAAGTAAGTTAGAGAAAGACAAATATCTTGTGGTTTCACTCACATGTGGAATATGGGCATGAGACAGTCGATCATAGGGGAAGGGGGGGTGGAAATGAATGGGAAGGCAGCAAAGGGAGAAAAACCACAAGAGACTAACTATAGGAAACAAACTGAGGGTTGCTGGAGAGGAAGTAGATAAGGGAATGGGGACTTGGTGATGGGCATTAAGGAGAATCCATGAGTGCTATATGGAACTGATGAACTGAACTTTACATCTGAGACCAGTGATGTATCATATGTTGGCTAATTGAATTTAAATTGAAAAAAAAAAGAAGCAATTTCCACTTGGAAATATCTTTATTCAGGTTTAATGGTTATAGAAACATTCTCAAAAATTGAATAGAATTACAGCAAACATTTTCCCCTTTATATCACATGAAAATTGTAGGAAAACATCCATTCTGCCCACTAAAAGAATAATTCTTAACAAATATATATATATGTAAATTTACCAATAAAACATATTCAATACAAAAGTGTTATACTTAGAATTCTTTGAAACTTTTAGAACTGGGACACACTTAAACATCCTCAAAATCCCAGAGATATTAGCAATTATCAAATTTCTTATTCCTGTATTTTGAGTGAATAAAATAACCCATCACGAAGAACAATTTTAACTTGTACCCTAAGTGAATTTAGTTGGAAATTGTAGAAATCTGAGAATCAATCAGAAACTTGATGATAGCTAGTTCAGTTTTCATAAGGCATGAAGAAAATGACCCTAGACACGCCACTTTGGTTTTGGGGAGTGCACCCTGACTTATCCCCAGCCAGAGCCCCACAGTCTTTGGATTTACAAATCAAACAGGAAGGCCATGGAGGGCCTTCATTTTAGTTGCTTGTCAACTGCCTCTAATTTTTTAGAAAATTTTTACTTAAATTCAATTTAGTTAACATATAGTGTATTATTTGTTTCGGGGGTAGACTTTAGTGTCTCACCAGTTACATATCACACCCAGTGCTCATTACATCATGTGCTCTCCTTAATGCCCATCACCCAGTTACCCCATCCCCCTACCCGCCTCCCCTCCAGCAACCCTCAGTTTGTTTCTCAGAGTCGAGTCCCTCCTGGTTTGCCTCCCTCTCTGATTTTATCTTACTGTTTTTTTCTGACTTGAAATTAAAGGGTATCTGGCCTCTTCAGCATTGTTTTGTTTGTTTGACCACAGCTGTAGTTCTAATGGCCTCCAGGGCCCTAAAACTAGCCAGAAATACAAACTAGAGTCAGGGGGCATTTCCTTCCTCTGGCATGAAACAAATTCTAACAGATATAAAAACACTATTCCTAGCAAAGTAGTTCAAGTTCATTGTGTGGTTTTGTCAGCTACCTGGAACAGAATGAATGTGAAAGGGAACAGAACAGGGAGCTCTAGAGACCAGCATTGCTATCAAGAGAGACAGCAGGATGAGCTCCATAAGCTCTCTCCCAGGCAGACCTCCTCTTACTGACATCTGAAATCTGTGTTGACAGAGAAATTCTATTAGGTCTACTTTAGGCAAATCATCCAATCTAGACACTACAAATAACGTCAGAACCAAGGATGGATCATTTAAGTAAAGCATGCAATGGATAAACTCTGTTTCTACTTATATATCTGACCTAGAAGTATGTAAAAGATATTATGTATCTGTAGTGTATGGGCACTAATTTAGGCAGCATTCTAAAAGGATAATTGCAAATAGGACCGAGGTGCGACTGTGTGGATGAGTAAGAAGCTTTTTGAATAATTAGATGCTGGCAAGACCAATGAAGTGAGATCACTGCAAATAGAAAGTGTGAGTGGGCACTGGGGGTGTGGGGCTCAAATCGGCACTGGGAGGGGCATAATCCCTGCCCAGGGGCTGAACACCCTGTCACAGGCCCCCTAAGAGAAAAAATAAACAAACATTATACAAGGTCTGTCATCATGTGCACCTGCCAGGAAAAGACAGCTGTCCTATATTCAATAAAACAACTGCTACGGAATTTTGACATTTTCTCTAACTTCTTTTGCTTTTATCTTGAATGAAAATGAGCATGGTTCAAAGTACGGGAAAAAATATGGAAAAATGTGAGGATTGCTAGATAAAATAGAGAACGTATGCTTAAATTTGAATTTCAGATCAACAATGAATGTTTTATATAAGTATGCCCCATGCACTATTTGGGACAAACTATAAGTAGAACGCTATCCATTATTTATCTGAAATTCGGATTTAACTGGGCATCCTATATTTCTACTTGCTACATCTGGCAACCATAGAGGAAGCACAAATTTGTTTGACCTTCCCAAAACCCTCTCTACTGGTCACTGTATAGAATGCAAAAACAGCATGGAACAAGGCAGACCTGTCACTGAGTTGTCACTGCAAATGGTGAGCAAGAGGCAGCCCAGAACTGGCCATCTACCACAAGTACAGCTCCTCTGTTTTCATCAATTTTTTAAAAAGATTTTATTTATTTATTTGACAGAGAGAGAGTTAGAGATAGATAAAGAGAGCAGGAGGGAGAGGGAAAGGCAGACTCCCCGCTGAGCCGGAAGCCCCATGTGGGGCTTGATCCCAGGATCCTGAGATCATGACCTGAGCCAAAGGCAGATGCTTAGCTGACGAAGCACCCAGGGACCCCTGTTTTCATCAGTTTTTAAGATTATATTTACCTCTTTGTTTTCCAAACTGTGCTATTTTTTTGGACCCAGATTTAAATATTACATATGTGAGTTTAGGAGACTTACTCAATAGTTAAAGCATTTCACCATGACCACAACACTGTAAAGCCAAAAAAAAAAAAAAAAAAAATCCTTTGGTCCCCAACCACTCCCTGAAATTCACCACTGTTACATAATTTCCCTCTTACTCAAGACACATGTTTCAATCAAACTCCAAAGGTGATAAAATGTTTAGATCCTCTAATGCAGAACTATAGGTATTCACAATCTCTCTGGGATGGGCAATTTTAGAAGTTACGTTTGCAGAACTTAATTATTTCTTGGTTCTTCTGAAGTACTTTTTCCCCCCTCCTGTTAACACTTCCCATAAACATATTATTTTAGATTGAGAATATCTAAAAAAGTTTTTACAGTGCAACGTTTAATTCATGATTCCTTTCACAGAAATGCTTACTAAGAATAATATTATCCCACCTCATTTTATGTGGCATACTACTATGATACCAAAACCAGTCAAAGACACTGCAAAGAAGTGCCAACATATCTCATGAACAAAGAGAGGCAGAACAAACCTCAACAAAGTATTAATACACTGAATCTAGTGATATATAGAAAGAATTATACGTGCCAATCATGAGGGTTTCATGCCAGGGATACAAGGCTAGTTTGATCTTTAAAAAATCAAGCAATATAATCCATAGCCTAAATATTAGAGCCACATGATCATATCAATTGCCTCAGGAAAACATCTAACAAAATCCAACATATATTCATGATTAAAAAAATCACTCAGCAAACTAGGGATATGAGGTAACTTTCTCAAACGGATTGGGCATCCTTGAAAAAACTATAGCTACTATCACAACTAATGGCCAAATACTGAACACTTTCTCCCTAAGATTAGAAACAAGAGAGGATGTCTAACTCTCACATTCCTATTTGACAGAGTATTAGAAGATCTAGCAAGTCCAATAAAGCCAGGAAAATAAATAAAAGGGACAGAGACTGAAAAAGAAGAAATGAAGCTATTTATAGATGATGTAATAGTCCACCTAGAAAATCTTAAGGAATATACAGGAAATCTTCTAGAACTAAATGAATTCAGCAAAGTCACAGGATATAAGATCAACATAGAAAAATCAACCCCGTTTCCACATATAAGCAATGCATGCATGGAAACAGAAATTAAAACACATTATAATTTGAAAACACTCAAAATAAAATACTTAGGTATAAAATAAGCAAAACATATATGGAATTTATAGACTGGAAATTACCAAAGAAATCTAAGCAAATGGAGAAATGTACAATGTTCATGAGTTAAAAGACTCAACAGAGTAAACATGTCAATTTTCTCAAAATTCCTTCTGGAATCTCAGCAAGGTGTTTTTGTGGACATAGACAAGCTTATCCTAAGATATTTACAGAAAGGCAAAGAAACTGACAAAGGTAAAAAACAATTCAATGGAGGAAAAAATAGCCTTTTTAATCAGTAGTGCTGGAGCAACTGAACATCCACAGGAAAAAAGAAATTGAAATGAGAACTAAACATCAGACCTGATACAAAAAAAAATGAACTCAAGTGGATCATAAGTTTTAGTGTTAAATGAAAAATTATAAAATTTTAGAAGAAATCATAGGAAATCTTTAGTACCTAGGCCTAGGTGAAAAGTTCATAGACATGACACGAAAGTTAAAAATAATAAATTGTCCTTCATGAAAATTAAAACAAAATCAAAAACATTTGCTCAGCAGAAAACCCTTTAGCAGAAAGTAAAAGCTTGGTCATCATCTTCAGCTCAGGAATAACCCTCAGGGGGTGAGGCCAGAGACCATGATGTACATAATCCTTACCTCTCATTCGACCCACCTAATCTCATTGGCCCCCTATTCCTCCTCAGTGATCTGGAGGACTCCCCTCCTTCACACTGATGTGCAAGACCCCCTTCACAGAGATCTGGAGGACCACCACTCCTGCTCAGTGATCTAGAGGACCCTAGCTCCTCCTTAGTGATCTGCAGGATCCCCCCTCCTTCTCAGTGATCTGGAGCCCCCACTACTCTTAACTGACCTGTAGGGCCCCTTTTACAATTCGTGTAACAGCCAGAGGAACGTTTGCCAAATGCACCTCTGACCATGACCTTATTGTTTGAGACCCCCAAACATCACAACAGATGTGATGGATTGGGGTGAACCAACCAGAAAGCTGGACTAGGATGGGGGTTCTGTGATGCTGGTGTGCTGCTCTCCCAGCCTTGGGTCCATGGCACTCTCACAAGAGCAGCTGTGGCTCAGAGGACACTCTTAAGAGCAACACTGAGGCAGGGGGCATCCTCCCTCCACCTCTTCTTTCTGGGCCAGCAGCAGCCGTAGGCCTCAGTGACAACATTGTTTCCCACAGCAGGTGAGGGCTGGCCTCAGCAACCTGATGTCACCACCATACAATGACAAAGCCACCAGAAGGTGGCCGCTTTGGGGAGCAGGACCCTCTTGTTCATGTTCCTCCTCCTCTTTCCGTTTGCTTGCTGGCAGGACTGTAAGCACATTGGAGATTCTTGGACCAAATGAAAAGAGAATTTAGGGGACAAGCTGGATGAAACGTACCTTTAATCTGAACTCTAAAGGGAATAGATCCTCATTAGGGGCTCTAATACAAGAGCCACAAGAACTTTTGGAGCCACAAGAACCTTCCAAAGACACACCTCCTGCCTGAAGTTTGCACTGGTATCCACTCAGCAGGGGTGCAGGAACACGGGTAAGGGCAAGCCTGGGGGGCACAGTGCATGGCGGACACCTCCTCACAGATGCAGTGCCTGAGGGGAACTTCCATTGCCATGACCGCATTTTATAACATTAAGAGCACATCAGTGTGAAATTCAGGGTGTTTGGCTGGACCAATAGCGAAAGAAAGAAGCTCTACCCTGGGCTTCTGTAGCCAGATCACTAACATGCAGGGTCTCGTCACTGGACTGAGGAACTGACACGTGTGCGGGGACACAGACAAGCTCCACGGGGGTGTTTCCACTGTAGGACTCTTCGGCACAAACAACAGCATCCATCCCGTGACAAGAGCCATGTGGGGCGGATTTGGGATATAAACCCTCACATCAAGGCTGGGATTCTTTTTTTTTTTTTTTTTTAAGATTTTTTTATGTATTTGACAGAGAGAGATCACAAGTAGGCAGAAAGGTAGGCAGAGAGAGAGGGGAGGAAGCAGGCGCAGAGAGCCCGATGCGGGGCTCGATCCCAGGACCCTGGGATCATGACCTGAGCCAAGGCAGAGGCTTTAACCCACTGAGCCACCCAGGTGCCCCAAGGCTGGGATTCTTAAACAACCTTAAACATCATAATCACTTTCTGGGAAGATGCTGTGAAGGGGTCACATGTAGAGATGCAAAACATAAATGACATGGTTAAGAAGTTGCCTTATTTACTTAAAAAATAAACTTTGGGTGTTTTTGTTGTTTTTGCTGCTGTTTTGTTTTTAGCTCTTTAATTTGGTCAGATGTGAACTAAATTATTTGCACAAAGTAAAATCTTTTCTGTTAGTAGAAATATTACCTCTTTTGGCTGGTATTCCTCATTAACACTTTCTTTTTTTATTATTTATATTAACATGTAATGTATTATTTGCCACAGGGGTACAGGTCTGTGAATTGTCAGGCTTACACATTTCACAGCACTCACCATAGCACATACCCTCCCCGATGTCCATAACCCAACCACCCACTCCATACCCCTCTTCCAGCAACCCTCAGTTTGTTTTGTGAGATTAAGAGTCTCCCCATTAACACTTTCAAGACACAAGCAATAGATTCTGAAATAATCTTCCAGGATGTTATTCAAAGAGAGCTCAAAGCTTACTCTCCAGACAGTAGCAGTCTGTTTTCAATTAGAACGATCAAAGGTAACATTGAACCTTTGGACATTATCGAGGTTCCTTTAATGATAGACATACCTTGAAGTTAACCAGATGGTTTTGGTTTTTTATTTATTTATTTTTTTGGTCTATTTTTTTTTTCCTTCTTAAAGAATCAACAATTTTGGAAAACCCATTTTTAAAGTTAATTCTCAGGTTTCAGAAAATACCACACATGAACAGGAACCATTAAGATCTGTATCATCTCTAGATTCCACATGACCTGATCAACTACATCCCATTATCCAAATTTCCCCAAATGACGTTTTAGAATCTGTACAAATGAGCACATCAAAGGGATACCCAAGGTTCTGTGTGGTTTCATGCTGACAGGACAGACTGCTGGAGAGTCACGTCCTGATGCCAAAGAACATTCGCCATCATCTGTGCAAGACGGGGGCTGGAAAGGCAAAACTCCACTAAGCCCAAAGGGGATGGTCGCTCAGGTAAACGTATTAATAGTCACTGTAAAAGAGAGCACCACCTTTATTTGCCTGCTTGGTAAAGAGAGGAGGGGGCTGTGGTGTGGCAGCTTATCATGAGGTCTGTGGCCAGAAGACATGAGCCCAGACCCCCTTTCTGAGTCACGCTGAGACACCCCCTTCTCCCCCCGGGGCAAAGTACTGAACTTGAACTTCAGTTTCATCATCTCTGACAGGAGGGGAACACTGTCCCTGCTCCTCCCTGCTTCCCAGGATATGGGAGGTGATGCTGTCGGAAGCCAGGCTTCAATCGTGAAGTGCCATGGAAATGTGGCTCACGGGAGTGGAAGGTTCCCTCAGCTCGGAGGGCTGTTCTGAAATGTCTGTTAATACAAGATTTAGCCTCTGGAGCCTATGTGACAAACCCATAGTGACAGCTCGGCAGTCTGCTCTGCCTCTGCCCATCTACAGGACCCATTCCTAACCCCCCTCCCAGAGTAGGTTTATCAGACCCAGGACGTGCTCTGTGGGCAGGTGACATCACCTGAGCACAGTGAAAAAGTTCACTGAGTTGCACAAGCCCATGTGGGAATAAAAACTCCTCATTTAAATGCAGAACTGGCCTCTACAGAAACAGATTCTCTTCTCCCAGATTTCTAAGAATCACTGCTTACTAAAGTGCCTTCAGATTCTTGCTTGACTCAGTATCAATCCCCGTTTGCCGTTAACTTTATTCACTCTACCTGAAAAACCTCCCTCGTGCTTCTACCTGGCTGGAAAGAGTGTGGTATTTCTGGAAAGCTAAAGTTCTCTTGTATGCTGAAGCTAGGAATCCCTGTGACCCAGCGATTGCCTTCCTAGGTATGTGCCCCACAGGAAGGCATCCAAATGTTCAGCAAAAGACATGTGCTTAGAAGAGCCCAAACTGGAAACTACCCCCCCACGCCCATCCATGGTGAATAGTGTGTATTTACACACTGAGCCCGAATGAACTCCGGCGACACACCAGGACTCAGACAAACTCTGCCAACACATGCGGGGGTGGGAGAAGCCAGAGAGGCCTGCACACTGTGGATCTCACTTGCAGAAAGCACAAACAAGCCACCCCAATTTACGGTGTGAGAAGTGATGACCGCACTTACCCCAGGTGGGCTCCTGGGGTGCTGGCGTGTTCTGCCTCTTGATCTGGGTGCAAACAGGGTACATTTAGTTTGTGAACATTTACCAAGCTGTACATTTATGATGTGCACCTTTCTGGGTGAGGTCATGCTTCTATAAAAAGATGCAAGCCAGGGAGAGAAAATGGTTCTCATGCCGATCCCAGGACTTGGTTTTTCCTACAGTCAAGTAGGCAAGAGGAAAGAATTTCCTCAGCCACTGCTGAGGGGGCGTCCCTTGTGGGCCCAGCAGGTACCCAGCCCTCTGATGACCGGTTTCAGCAGAAACTGTATGGGGTGTGTGTGTGGGTGGGCAGGTAAGAGGACATCCCGCAGGTCAGAAATTAAGGCACGCTATTTAACTAGATTGCAAATGCACTCTGACTTCTGACAAGATTCGTGACTCTCTCCAAATTTACGGTGACTCACCTGTGATCTCGTCAAAACCGTGACAAAACCCTGACCTACTTAGTGCTAGGAAAGTGCCTGTAAATGACATCGTTGCTTCCCTATTTAAAGCACGTCTCTCATGACTTAAGCAAGAGCAGACCAGAAGAAAATCCCAAATTCACTGCATTCCAGAAGATGTTTTTACATTTGCTACTTGTCCCCAAAGATCCCAAATGCTCATGTGACATGCATGGTAATTAATGCCTCAGGTTCCCCAAAGGCGAGGGCAGAAGGTGTGGGTGAGACACCGCTGAGCCCTGGGTCCACATGTGCACCTTCACACCACTGCTATGCAGACCTTAGTCACCAGTCTACAGAGGAACAAGAGGAAAGCCAACCAGGCCTTGTGGCTGGAAAACTGCTCACCCCCCAACCAGGACCACCGTCCTGATGGCTGAGAGGGATAGGACCCTCTAAAAGTACTTGGAAACAAACCTTTTACACAACTCTTGGGAGTCTGTTCTTGGGAGTTTTCATCTTACATGTGACAAAAATGTTTTAAACGTTTTTCTCAACAATAAAAATTCCAATCAAGCTTTCACTGATAGGGTCTCCTTAAAACATGTTCCACACTGACTTTTTTTTTTCTACCTGTGCTATGTCTCCAGTTCTTCCCTTAGAAACTTACAGCTTAAAAATTAAAGTCTGTACCATTTTCACCTAACAGCGTTATGGCAGGCCATGCCCATGTTTCCTGCAAACATCTGTGGGGACAACATCGCAAATGAGCCTTTGCTGAACTGGGTAACATGCTCAAAGCCTAACTATGTCAGTTATTCTTTTTGGCACACACACACATATATATATATTTTTTTTTTTTCCTTCCCCCCTGTTCTATAACTCAAACCAAATAGTTTAAGGACTGGCAGAGCTTGCCTGTTACATGGGGTATGCGGCCTAGAAATGCCCCTCCATCCTCTGTGGGATGGGCTCTAAGCTCTGCACCTGGTGTTTGATGGCAGGGTACCTCCCACCTAATGCACACAGCCTCTGGGATGTCTGCCTTCCCACCCCCGCCCCCTGACCCAGGACAGAAAGGCCATGAACTAGGGGGATTGGAGACACACACTAGAGCATTCAAATTAAAGTTTATTCATTCCAAAGTCTACCCAAAGTTCCAAGGACATATTCACTTTGATGAGGAATTTGAAAACCAAGGAAAGATGATGATGACCCTTAAACACTCATCATTTGAAATGCCTTCTACAACTTTCGTATAAATAAATTGGTTTCTTGCCATCCAAATGCTTTCCTAGTCACATCTTACTGCTTATTTTAAAATAATAATAATTTTGGGGCACCTGGGTGGCTCAGTTGTTTAAGCATCTGACTCTTAATTTTGGCTGAGGTCATGATCTCGGGGTTGTGAGATCAAGCCCCCACATCAGGCTCTTCACTGGGCATGGAGCCTGCTTAAATTTCCCTCTCTCTCCCTCTCCTTCAACTCCTCTTCCCCTCTCCCCCACTAAAAAAAAAATTTTTTTAAATAAGTAAAATAAAATAATGGTAATTTTAAAAAGCAGAATTCTTGGACGTGTCAGCCTTTCCCGTCTCACATGGCACCGGCTATTCCTTTACTGGGCCTGAACTGTATACACCCATTTTCCTGATGTCTATACACACCTTGTCCCATGTCCTAAGCCTGTCTATCTCAAGGAGAGGTAGAATGAAAGAGGCTGCTGAGCCTCTGGTTCTCCTGCCTTTGCTCCATACCAGCTTTTCCAATAGCTAAACAGACACACCGGCCCTTGGTAACCACATGGCAGTGCTGACCGGGGAGGCCTTTTGCTCCTCTGCCCCCATGAAGCTGGTTACATTGTAGCTCTGCATAACATGCCCCCTAGGGACAGAGCAGGAGACCCCCTCTCAGCATGGGCCCCTCTTCACAGGTCCCGAGACCTCAGTGAGGTCCTTGTGGAAGGCCCACAATGAGGCCAGCCTGGGGCATCTTTGACCGCCCAGTGTTCTCCCTACCAGGACCCACCTTGTGCATCTGGAGATACCCCTGCCCTTCCTGCACTTCCTACACCTCCCCCAAGATCTTCCAGGACCCCACGTTCTGACCTGGCCCTACACACAGATGAGGAAAGGCCCACGCAGGTCTGAGTGCAGCAACAGAGGGTCAGCCGGCCCCGTGGAGGAAGAGGAAGAAGAGGAGTGGGAGCAGGATGGGGAGGAGTAGGAGGAAGAGGAGGTATTGTCCTGGGGCCTCCAGGACACAAGTAGGTCTGCGGCCCTAGGGCTACATCCGAGGCAGTTCTCAGCACCGTGGCCCCCAGAGCGCAGGATCTCAGGTGTTCAGCTGTTCTGAGGGCTGTTTCCTCCTGCTTCTAGCTACTCCTCTCTCTGCCTCAGACTGGCTCGGACCCCCTAGAAGTCCTGATCTCAGGAATCTGATCCACACAACTCCTTCCTGGTCAGCTGAGCAATTCCTGTGAGGCCAAGAGCAGCCACTGTTCTCTCTGGGGTGCAGACCATTGGGTCCGTAATCAAAGGAACGAGACTGATAGAAAGCAAAGGTCAAGCAAAGTTTTATTTCGCACCAAGCATCAAGAATCAAACTGACCGGTCAGGGCTGTCTCTTACAAAGAGGCGACGCTTGCCCGCCTCACAGACTAACTGTAGAGCAAAGGTTGAGCCTGGCTACACACAGGTTACAATTTACCCTAGTAGATATTTGAACTAGCCTATTACCTCGGTCAGAATTGGCGCCCAAGAGGCGGGGCCCACTCTCCTTGGCAGCTAGGGAGACAGTATGCGCGCTCCACTGATTGGATGTCTCCACCTGGCCTGACCTGCCCTTGTATCTGGGCTTTGCAAGTAGGTTCCTCTGGGAGGGGCAGGGTCAATCTAAGTTCACTGCAAAAACAACAAAATGGCTCCCTCTGGCTAAGTAGGCCCTTACACAGACCATCGTTTAGCTCTCTTTGCTGGAGATCTGGAGAGAGGATGCGGCATCACAAAGTCTGAGCACACCGCCGCTGACAACGTTTAGAAAGATGGAAGGAGCGGGTATGGCAGAGACCAGAATACAACTGCCGAGGGGGCCGAATGAAAACCAAGAGAACAGAAATAAAGGGAGAGCTCTGGCAATGGTACTCAGGAGCAGAAACGGGAGGAAGTGCGGCTCTCCCGGTGGTGGTGATCTGACCTGCGGCACGGGAACGAGGCACCCACTTAACCTGGAACACATCCATGGCGCGGCCACAGAGCCCCGCCCTCAACATGCCGTGCTGGAGCCATGCGCCCTTTTGACCTGGAACATGTCCACGGTGTGGCCACAGTGCCCCACACAAGATATGCCGTGCTGGAGCGATGCGCCCTCTTGACCTGGTACACATCCACCGCACAGCCACGGAGCCCCATCCTCAGGGAACCCTCAATCGATAGTCCCTCCACCACCCACAGCACATTCAGCTAAGGCAGGGCCATGTGGCCACAGAAACCTCAGCTTAAGAGGAATATTTAATACTGTGGAAAAGCCTCAAGAAATCACTCCAGGTGAAAAGGGAAACAAAACTGGATGAAACCTCCTTGGCACACGTGGTTACCTCTTTTCCAATGGGTATTTTTCCAGAGAGTATTTTCTACTTTGATGAGGGAGAATATATCAAGACAAAGTGTCTGGTGAATGAATGAGGTGACAGGAAGCCAAGGGCAGCTCATTTTCACCAAGATGAAATGCAGGAAGAGAGTCAGTAAGACGCCGAGAGTTGCCCTGCTGGTTCCTCGTGCAGAGGGGACAGTGGAGGCTCCCTCTCACCCTCCCCCAAGCTCCGTCGAGGAAGCTGGATGCCAGTGCGTCTGCTGTCTCTGTCATCTTTTGGGTGGATCAGGCAGCATGCAATGAGTGCTAAATGTCAGGGCGCGCTCAGACTATAGAGAAAGCTTAAGACATAACAGGGGGACAATTGGAGACATGTCACATAAACTCATGACCATGTCAAACCTTCCACGAGTCAAAAGAGGTAATGAGTGGTCTGTGCTCCCACTATCTCACCTCATTCCCAACCTGGAGAAGAACAGCAGCCAGAGCAGGACCAGGCGAACACCTGCCTGATGGGAGTGCAGACAGAAATGAACAAAGGGGTACAGTAAGGACAAAGGGCAAGACAAGTGCTTTCTAGTGCTATGTACAACTATTAGTGTCCCCCCTCAACTACCAGGAGAAGGAGGCTCGTTGTAAAGACTCCAGGTCATAGTGACTTGGTAAGAGTTCTACACTCCAAAGAAGTAATAGAGTGACTTCAGACCCCAAATCTACTATGTACATGTTTTTGTTTTTGTTTTTGTTTTGGGGGGGAGGGATAAAATACTGCAAGACTTTGGGGGGCACTAATGGTGCAAGGGAGTGCAAAACAAATCATTACTTGCTTTTGGAAATCTAAAGAGCTTTTCCTGTGCCATGACGATGAAAAGCACCATCCTCCATAAGGAAGGCACCCCATGAGTGAGATTTATGAACACACGAAGATCTGCATCCTGCACTTTGGGAGCCAGGACCTTAAGTGTAGAGTTCCCAGGAAGGCACACACTCTGTGATGTGAGGGCATAGTTTAAATGTTCAGGGATGGGGGCAAGCTGGGAAATGCCTTCAGAAGGAAAACCATAAAAGCATCATAGGAGAAGGGGTGCTTGAAAGGCAGGCTCTACAGATACCTAGAAAGGGGAAGGGAAACCAGCAGCCAAGATCAGAGCAAAGCAGCTATGTACTGTGGCATAGCTGGAATGAGGGCAGCTGGGGCAGACAATCTGCCTGGGGGCAGTGTCTAACCTTGAACTTCATATAATAGTTTCCCAATGGTAGGGAATACTCTCAAATGTTCTGTGCGCTTTTTTTTTTTTTTAAGTTTTCTACAATCAAGAAAAATGCAAAAGAAACCTCAGTTGCATATCTTCTGCAAAACAGGTTCAAGAACATTCCAGCCATTAAGGTATGGATTGCTTTCCTCCTTTCTCTGCACTGACCCAGCAGTCATCCCCTGAAGCACTATGTGCTCTTCTATACCCAAGCTTTGCATTTTCAATTTTGTTGTTATGATAAAAAGAAGGAAACAAGTAAACTTCCAGAAAATATAACACACTCAGTTGCAAAGAGTCAGCCAACACTTGGCCTTTGAGCAGCTGACAGAGTTCCCCAATGCAACCAACACTCTTCTAGCCATGACTGAGCACTCAGTCAAGAAAAGTGCTCCCTGGACATTCCTAGGCCTGTCTTTTCGTGGGTTTACTTTCCAAGCTGTTCCCAACTTCGGGACAACCATCCATTCAACACACACACAGTGTCTGTGGCGTGTGGCTAGCTCTGTCCTGACCTCCACACTGATTACATCCCTGTCTCATAGGAAGCATTTCCACAGCTCTCACCACAGGCTACATGACCACAAACAAAGGGGAGGGGCTCAGAGGAACCTCAGCTCAGACAGCCCCCAGAGCTGCCCAAACCATCCACCCAAGGAGTTAACATGCATGGCCCTAGGCTCACAGCAGCCCTGGGGACTGGAAATAAACAAATATAACCTCCCTGGCCAGGTGTACCCACCCCGAAGCCAAGCCAAAGATGAGGCTGTGAACAAGTGAGAAAACACAATAAGCAGCAGCTCCCCAAAACAGGGACCAGCAGACCCAGCAAACAGTAGGACCAGACACCCCCTCGGCCACCACGATGTTCAGGTAACAGGCTCACAAACTGTAACATACTATTTTAAGTGATGGAGTCAGGCATTTTTCAAAATGATCAAAACCATCAGTAAACAGTATGACACTTTTAAAAAGACCAAGGATGTGGGAAATTAAGGGAATTCACGGAAATGAGTAATACAGAAACAAAAAACCAACTGGTTTTCTAGTGAATTGACATGCATCACGCGAAGGGCAGATTCATGAAGACTATCCAGAATGAAGTATAGAAAGCCAGAAGAAAGATAATGTAAGAAAAGGCTTAAAGAACAAGAATGGAACAAAAAAGACCAATAAATGAGTAACTGGAAAAGAAAAGAAAGAAGGGAAGTAGGACCAGGCCATCTTTGAAGAGCTAGTGGCTAATAATGTCCTAGAATTGATGCCAGCCATGAATCATCCACGGGGGTGGGGGGTGCGGGAGGGCTCACAGAAGTCACTAGATGGGACGGCTCATTCTCTTATCCTCCCAGGTATCCAAGGAAGCTTCCGGAGGGCTACGTTCTTCAAGATCTCACACATTCTGATTGCATAGCTGAGCCCAGGATGTCGTCCTTCCAAAACGCCAAATATATTTTTCTCTTTTTCCACAGTTGCAACAGCACAGTGATGGTGTGGATCATTTCAACTGATTCTTGGGTGCTGCTGACTTCTTGTCTCTACAGGGATGTGGGGCTCAGCCCTGCTGTCCTCTCTGAAGCCATGGTCCACGGGTTACTCATCCCCATGACTGACAACCTCTGTGTACTCTATAAACCAGTGGCAGGCAGAGAAAGAAGAAAAATATCTAGAGATTCACCCTACTGTCATTTTGTGCATGGTGGACGTCCCTGCTAAGCAAGTGAAGACAGTGAGTGTGTGTGCTCTCCTCGTTCTACACCATGTGCCTGGCAGGTGCCACAGGAACAACAGGCTGTAGGAGCACTCTCTCTTAGATTACTGCAGGTAAGCTGTTCCAAAATATACTTAGGTCAATAGATTTGCATGCACAAAGAGTCTGTAAGAGAATATGAAATGTTCACAAGCTTCAGTCAACCCAACAAAGCAAGGGCCCACCTCCCAGGTGTGAAGAACTAATCGGGGAGTGTGTAAAGACAGTGTGTACTTCCTGAGATGTGTGGCTAGCAAATTGTGTGCTCTCCTACTTGGCTCACCTGAACAGTGACACTTGCCTCCCAGAGTGGCTGTGAAATTTAAACCAAATAAAGTCAATAAAGCCCATGACAGTCAGTGACAACCACTCTTGCTGCTTAGGGAATACAGCATTACTTTAATATTCATTACTGATTAAAGCAGGAAGTATTCATTCAAGTCTTTATCGATTAATGTCCAAAAGGCCATGTAGATTTCCAAGATGTAGGCAGTGGTCAGTCCAAGGACACTGAGACACAGCAGGTGTGGGATGAGGCCACAGAGGCAGAGGAGGCCTGGGTCAGATGTCCAGCACAGAACCTGTCTGCATCCTTCTCTAGGCTGCTATGCAGGGGAGGGCCTAGTACGCTAACTCTCTAATATGATAGCTTCTCTCCTCTAACAGTAAGGCTTTTGTGCAGAAGTGTTATGGAGTCAAATAAAACCTCTTCTTAGAAAAGGAGCTCCAAAATTCCAGACACTGAACAATGTTCAGCTCTTGTGAGAAACTGTGACCAGTTTCTCTAACTCAAAGGACAAGGAGTCCCCCCAAAATTATAAGCAAAATCCCACATCACCCACAGAACCATGGTGTGGTGAGACAGCAGCTTCTCCCAAAGGGTTTACTTCCCCACACTTTCTTTGAAAGCCCCCCAAACAATGAAAAGGGAGAGAAAGCGCTATAAAGTTATATTCTGTCTTCAATGAATCAGAGAGACAGACACAAGCATACAGCACAAACCACTGAGTGTACCAGAACCCATGTAGTCAGGAATGCACACAGCAAGCCAGGGTACACCTGCTGATCCATTGGTTGGGGGGTCAGACCCTGCTGGGAGAAATGGCCTGGCGTTGATATGACTAGTCACGAAAGATCTTGTAGATGTGGAGACAGAGCCGCTGCATAAACCTCCACCTGTGGACTTGGCCTCATAGAGAGAAAAAAGAAGGCAGCAAATTTAAGACAAAAGGTCCGCTCAGGGCCACATCCAACTTAACCAGGAAAAGAAAACCCATCTGGCGAAAGTATATTCCAGACCACAAACTTGAATTCAGTGTGCACCTGCCCCAGTGTCAGCCCTAGCTCCTTCAAGGAAGATCTGCCTATACTAAAGCATGACTAATACCACAAAGTAACCAGCAAAGGACTGAGACATAGAAATGGGGTGGAGAAGGAAGGCAGATGGAGATTATGAAGAAATACTCATAAGGAATAGCTGAAGAGCCTTTTTAGTAAAAATCTCCCACAGTCTCTGTTAGTTTCCTATTACTGCTATCATAAAATTATGGGAAGTTTGGGGACTTAAAACAACACTCTGGAGGTCAGAAGTCTGCAGTGGATCTCACTGGGCTAAAAGCAAGGTATTGCAAGGCTGTATTCCTTTGGAAGGTTCCAGGAGAGAATCTGCTCCCCATTTTTACGCTTTCTGTAGGCCACCCCTGTTCCTTAGCCTGTGGTCTCCTTCCAGGAACCACATCACCCAACCTCTGTTTCTGTCCTTACCTCTCCCTCTCTGACTCTGACCCTCCTGCCTCCCTTGGAATTACAACAGGTCCACCTAGATAATTCAGCACAACATCCCCCATCTCAAGACTCCAAATCACACTGGCAAAGTCCCCTCTGCCTTATAAAACCACATACTCACAGGTCCTGGGGACTAGTAAATGGACAACTTTGGGGGTCACTATTCTGCCTACCACATAAGAACCTTTTTCCTTGCCTTTTCCAACATCTAGAGGCCGCCCACATGCTTTGGCTCATGGTCCAGGTCTAAAACAAACAACATCAGGACAAGTCTTTCTCACACTGACACATCTCTGGCTCTCCCTCTTCCATGTTTAAGGACCCTTCTGATTACATTGGGCCCTCCCAGCAATCCAGGATAAGCTCCATATTTTAAGGTCTGCTGATTAGCAACATGAATTCCATATCGAAATTTATTTTTCTTCAATTCCCATTCTCCTCTTCTATGTAAAGTAGCCTATTCAGGGGTTCTGCGGATCCAGAGGATAGTGACATTTTTAAGGGACCACTATCCTGCCTATCCTACTCTCCTAAAAAGATTTAAGAAATCGAAGATGATAATATAAACCAACAGAAAGAGAAGAACAACTTAGGAAAGAAATGGAGAAATAAAAAATAAAATAAATGGGTTATGGAGGAAAACCACACTAGCAACAATTAAATAACAGAATGAAAACAATCAACCAAAGAGACAAGCAAATGAGACGTGAAAGGACATGAAATATCAAGTTGATTAAAGAGATGACAGATAGGACACAGAAGAAACAGTACTTACATAATTAACATTTGTGAATTATTAACAGAAAAAGGTCAATGATAGAATAAAATAAAACTCCTGAAATAAAGTGTCTTGTGTGCATAAATCGCTTCTTTAAAGGAAAGTGACACAGAAAGATCAGCAACCAGAAACAGCCCCATGAAATGACCGAACCAACATAATCATGCAAACAACTAGGCTGAAAACCGGAGGAGTTCAAATTTCTCCACAGTCATGCTCAGTGCTGAAAGACAGCAGAAATATTTCTATATAGTTTTAAAGGATTAGTGTGACTTGAGAATTTTAAGTAATCTTTTTTTTTTTTTTTTAGTTTTCAGGATATACTTTGAAACTTGCAATTATCCTGCAGGTGGGTGTCAAGCACCATGTGGGATGGGAATAAGGGACCTAAAAGAACTTTATAATGAACTTCAGATCATTGAAAGAGGAATTGCAAGAAAGCCCTTGAGAATTCCTCTAGAATTCCTAATAAAAGCACTGATAACTGTGTGATCCTAGAATCCATGTAAATATTCCATGAAGACCAAGTAACTGTGCAAACTTAAGTTAACTAAGAGAGGGCACGCAGTGTGTGTGTGTCTTGGCGATGTAAGGGATTCTAACAAGGGAAGACCAGTGGGGGAGGGGAGGAGTCTGAAGGCAATGTGGCCACGTGATTTCCTCCTCTTTCAAAGCAGGAGGGAGCTAGCTGATACCAACTCTAAACACAAGGTAGAAGCTAATCTGTATCCCAGTTTTCCCTAAATTTTACAGGAACTGAATGAGACTACAGCTGCTCCCAAATCCGCATCCTCTTCCTCCTGGGCATCCTCTGCTCAGCCACATGGTGTGTGCCCAGGGGACAGAGGCTGGGCCCTGCTGCAGGAAGTGCCACCTAGGAGGGCCACTGGGAAATCTGGGGCTGTGTCCTTAACCAAAGTCTAACTTACCCAACCGGGAAAGAGATGTTTTAGGAACCTTCATACTCCAAGAAATAAGATATTTGGCTTAAATTCAGTAAATCCTTTATTATTAAATAAAAACAAAATCTAAATGAGTGCTTATGATTTTACTTATATGTGGAATTTAAGAAACAAAGCTAATGAACGTAGGGGAAGGAAAGGAAAAATAAAATAAGGTAAAAACAGAGAGGAAGCAAACCATAAGAGACTCTTAACTCTAAGGAACAAACTGAGGGTTGCTGGAGGGAAGGGGGGTGGGAAGATCAGGTAACGGGGTGATGGGCATTAGGGTGGGCACATGATGTAATGAGCACTGGGTGTTATATGCAACTGACAAATCACTAAACTCTACCTCTGAAACTAATAATACACTGTATGTTCACTAAATTTGAATTTAAATAAAATTTAAAAAAAATTAAATGAATGCTTTTTAAAATATCGTATATTACTGTGGACTCTGAGAAACAAACTGAGGGTTTTGTAAGGGAGGGGGGTGGGGGGATGGGTGAGCCTGGTGGTGGGTATTAAGGAGGGCACGGACTGCATGGAGCACTGGGTGTGGTGCATAAACAATGAATCTTGGAACACTGAAAAAAATAAAATAAAATTAAGATGTTAAAAAAATAAAAAAATGAAACACGAAAATAGACAAACAAATAAATGAATAAATAGCATATACTACAGACTAAAAATGTAATAATCTCCTATATGACCAAGTGAGGAAAAGGAGAACAGAGAACAATGGGTACTGTATGCTCCTATGTATTTAAATTAAAAAAAAAAAAGATGTTCATATCCTTAGACATTCACAGAATGTATTTCTAGAAGGATACACAGGAGTAATTAACAGTAGTGCCTCTTGAAAGAGAGATTTGGGTCTAGGATCTGAAAATAAAACGTTTTACTATATATTCATTTGAATTCTTTTAACTTGTACAAATACTAGATTTTCACAAAATAAAAGACTGACTAAGCAAAGGGAAAAGAAAAGAGCAAAAAAATAGCATGGTCTATTTTTATGTATAACATCCAGGCTTCCACCTTTCTGCATGTGCAAGAAGCATGGTGACACTGACGGGAGGCCTGGGGAAGTTCTGTACTGATTTAATCTTTCTATATTTCAGTACTTCCTAAGGAACATGTTTTACAAAAAATTTCCCCCAAATTGATTGTTATATTGGGGTGCCTGGGTGGCTCAGTGGGTTAAGCACTGGCCTTGGGCTCAGGTCATGATCCTGGTGTCTCTGGATCTAGCCCACGGTGGGGTGGTCTCTGTACTCATCAGGGAGGCTGCTTCTCCCTGTCCCTCGGTCCCTGCCCCTGCTCGTGCTCTCTCTTGCTTACTCGCTCTCTCTCAAATAATCTTCAAAAGTAAGAAAATAAATAAATAAATAAAACAGATGGTTTTACTCAAAACACCAAGAGCAAAGTGAAGTTCACTCTGGGCTGCCTTCTCAACTTTCCCTCTCCTGACACATTAATTGAATTCATCAATAGTCTGCTTGAAAAATTAATGTCAGTGATGTGCACTGAACACAAGTTTGAACCATTCTTTGGTACACTCCCTCATAGGAAAGCAAATAAGTGAATTCTGGTGGATGCCAGAAGGAAGGGTCCAGATTGTCCTCTCTAGCTCCAGGCTATTTTCTGCCTAAAGCCTCCTGTGAGCTCATGAACCCTGCCTGCCAGACCTCTCTGGAGCTCCTGGACGAGCCCCTCCCTTTCCCAGAGGCAGCAGACAACCGGCCTTTGTAGACCTTGCAACAACCCCATGAGGTCCCTTCTCTCACTGTCATTCCAGGATGAGGAAACAGAGGTTCAGAGTCGTAAGGACTATCGGCAAGGTCCCCGAGATCTGCAGCAATGGCACAGGCTTTCCCTCAGCCCCACTGGGAAGGAATTAATGCCCAGATGGTTTCAGCTCAGTCTTGACTGAAGAGGGGTTGGGAGAGAAGGCATAGGAAGCCAAAAGGTCTCCTGGACCTGCTGTCATCTGTGAGACAAAGGTCAACTCTGGGGACAATGACGCAGCCAGGGACCCATTGCAGGAGAGGTAGCACCAACAGAAATGGAGCCCAGGGTGTCCAGGCCCAAAGCAAAGCCTCTCTTGGACTCCAGCCCCCAGGACCCCCCAGCTGGAGTTATCGCACCTAAGCCAGCCTGGGAGCTCAGATGGCCCTGTGCAGACACTCAGATGCCCACATCCTCCCGCGTAGACACTCTGGGAAGCAGAGCATGCTGGGAAGGCAGGATCCCACACAAGTAGCTGGAGAGAGCAAATGCAAGACCACTGGGCAGTCACGGCAGGGGCTGACATGGACCCTCTGTGCTCAGTGCCCTAAATGGGGGAATTTAATGGATGTACGTGGGGCTGGCCTGAGCAAAGTTCCGGGAAATACTCAGGGTAAGCAGAAGGGTCAAAAACAAGCTCCTCAAGTCTCATGCACTCAGGGATTTGGGGAAAGCTGTAATCCATGGGGAGAATAGAGGACGGCCCCAAAGACTGGGATGGCAGCCTCATGCCCATACAGTCCCTGCAGAAATGACCTGCAGCTACTTTCAGCCCACACGCCTAGTGCACCAGCAACAAACATCCATGGGACATTCTCTATGAGCCCCTGGGAGGCATGTGATGACAACGCCGACATTAAAAAACAAAAACCAAAACCAAAAAAAAAAATGCTTCTTACATTCGTACAGTCTTATACAATTTATAAAGTACAGCTTCATGTGCAGATGAAAAGACTAAAGCTGGGGTTTGAAGAGCTCTGGTTCCCCTGAGAACGTGCCCCTTGCCTGTCCTCTCCCCATGTGGTGCCTTCATGTGTGGCCTCCCCACCACCCCAGTAGCTGCCCAAAGCTGGTGCAGTGGCCAGGTCTGCCTTCTGTCACTGATGCTCAGCCCAGGCCCACACCCCAAGCCCTTGGGGGAGCTCCCTTGTGGCAGCCAGATGTCCATTCCAGAGGCGCTTTCTCGTGTCCTCCGCTGCTCATGGAATGCCACTGGGAATCCAGGGTAAAAGGCCACTACCTGCTCCTTGGGACACATGGAGAACTGATGGGTAGGGCCATCAGGAACCTGGGGGTCTGCCCTGCTGCAGGCTGGGCAGCTCTGTGAATGAACACAGGTCGTTCTATCACACCAGGGAGTAGGCAGCCAACATGCCTTCCTAATCAGAAACGTGCCAGCCTCTCTTCCTGTCTGTTAGGAGGAGTGGGACATGAAGAGCACACACTTTGGGGGCTGGGGGTGTGGCTCAGATTCTGGACCTCACTGCACCTGAAACACTTGACTTTACCCTGTTTGGTACCCTCCTGCACCACAGAGGGTTAATACGAGGTTACATTCCTTGTCTTAGTAATAGCCATTCTTTGTTCCCTCCAGGGTGCCACACCTGGCCTCCTGAGCCCACTGTAGGTGCCTCCTGTGGGGCAAGGAGGACGACCACGGATTTCCCATTCTGATAGAGGGCTTTTCAAGCAGCATTTCTGTGAGCCCTCCCTTTATCATCATGGATACAGTGGTTCAGTTCCTTCTTTCTTCGGCCACTTTGGCAGGATTAAGAACATTGAAAGGGAGCAATGACAGAAAAGGCTAATTACTTGAAAGAAAAACTTCCCAGCAGTGCTTTAACTAGAAGTGTTGTTTCCTACTCAGTACCTTGGGGACAGACCTGTACATCACAGTGGTACGGCTGCGTTCTGTTACCACCGGTCCAGTCGATCTTAGTCTCCTGCCAAACTGAAACAACATTAAGGCAGGTGATAAGGAATCTTTCTCAGTGGCAGACAGTTGAGGTCCAAGGGCCCCCAGAGCCCCAAGGGGACCCTTTAGAGCAGGAAGATGAGCTCATCAGAGAGGCAGAGGCAGGCAGCGAGAGGGCAAGGGACCGAGTGTGGACAGCACAGTCACTGGCCCCAGTCTGCAGGAAGTGGAGAGAGACCCAAAGGAAGAGTTAGTCCCTTGCATAGATAGCATAGAACACTTCATTTTTCTTGGTTCCTCTGAAACCCCAGACAGGAAAAATTGATGTTGGGAGGATGTTTGTTTTTTTTTTTTTTAAACTCTATAGAGTGGGACACCTGGGTGGATCAATTGGTTTAACATCTGCCTTTGGCTCAGGTCATGATCCCAGGGTCCTGGGACTGAGCCCCATGTTGGGCTCCCTGCTTAGTGGGGAGTCTGCTTCTCCCTCTGCCTGCTGCTCCCCCTGCTTCTGTACGTGCGCTCTCTCTCTCCAACAAATAAATAAAATAACAAAAAAACTCTAGAGTATAATAATTGTCTTATCAAACAGATAGAGCAAATATTCCCTGAAACTGCATAGAATATATGTGATATATATAGTAGAAAGGGGTGCCTGGTTGGCTCAGTCGATTAAGCATCTGACTTCGGCTCCTGTTACGATCTCCGGGTCCTATGATCGAGCCCCACATCGGGCTCTGAGCTCAGTAGGGAGTGTGCTTATCCCACTGCCACAGCCCCTGCTCTCTTGCTCCCTTGCTCTCTCTAATAACTTAATAAAATCTTTAAAAATATAATGGAAAATATGAAACTATAACTCCTCTCAGAATTTACCCTCTGCTGAGTGACAAGCAAGTCCCAAGAAGGTGAATCAGTAAATAATGCTAGATTATTTACTGATACTAATCAGTAAATAATCTAGCATGTAAAAATTTTGCATGCTAGCAAACTGGGGGCTACAGCAGGGAAATGTTTCAAATTTTATGTGAACCATATTCTCAACTACAATGCTTTTGAGCTCATGCGAGCTAAACAATTCTGGAAAGAATAGTTAAATGTCTAATTTTAATTCCCACAGGACTCGTTAAGTGCATTTAACAAACACAAGTTGAGAGTCTCTTCTGAACAAGGTACATCAGAGATCTCTTCCAGGAGCTTACTGGTCAGGAGGAGGAATGCTGTCCACACAACTCATTTCTAAGGACACATACTTGTGAAAATGCTCTGTATTGTCCTCCACCTAAGAAACGGATACACATCTTTTGAAGAGACCTCAGAATTTTCCTACCTGTTCTCTCTCAACAATGAGCTGGGTTTTCTTTGCCCTGATTAGTCAGCACTTAGAACTGGAAATTATTCTGCAAGGAATCATGGAGTTAATGGGATAATCAGAGAACAGGCAACTAGATTTTTTTCTTTCGCCATGTGAGATTAGACCTCGGAAATGTGCCCAAAGTGGAGGCTAAAGCAAGAAGGAGGCCACCTCTGGGCTGGGAGTTCTCTCCCCAGCAGGCAGGACCCGTCCTTCACCAGGGCAGCTGGTAGGCCACAAACAGACGCTCACTCATGTCCATGTTTGTAGCCTGGCCCTCCAGTCACTCCGTGGGGATGGAGGGAGTCTAATTTAAATGCAACTGCACACTAATCTTCTGGTAATGAGCCCCAAATGTTAAACTGCAAAATTTCTCCTCCATGTTGACCCCTCCCAAGGGGGGTCCTGAAGTCTTAACTGCCCTTTGTGATAATGTATTTCTGAATACCCTCCCTATGAGGCCGTCCACAGGATAGATCAACTTATCTTTATTTTTATTACTGAAGGATAGTTGACATACAATGCTATATTAGATTCAGGTGCACGCTGTAGTGATTTGACAATTGTATACATTACTCAGTGCTCACCATGGTGAAGTGTAGTCACCATCTGCCACCGTATAATGTTATTACAATATTATTGACTGTATTCCCTACTCTGTGCTCTTCATCTCCATGACTTACTTATTTTATAAGTGGAAGTCTGTGCCTCTTAATCCCCTTCCTTATTTGGCCCATTCCCTCAGCCCCCTAGGGATAAGTCAACTGTGGCAGAAGAAACCTAAGGAAACCCTGCCTACCTCATCCAGTACAGTCAGAAGACCCCGAAGAGAAGCCCAGGCTGACAGCACACGCCCAATAACCCAGGGTTGACTGCCCACTTCTGGCCAAGTGGACCTAAGGACCTAGTTCCCAGTCAGTACCTCAGACAAGACAGACTTTGCAAAGAAAATAATCAAGGAATGTGTATGTGAACTGCAATCCATTCCTGCATTTCCAGGCCACAGATACCCAAGAGATTCAGTTTGGCCTTTCAATTTGCCTACCAATAATTGCACATCCGTGGTGCCAAGTTAAATAGCCACAGAGCTTTCAGTCAACCTAATAAGTGATACGGCTTGCAAAAAAGCCACTTCCTCCCTCATGCGTCTGCATTATCTTGAGGTGGCACAGAGAACTCTGGATACTTCACCACAGCCAGTGCCAATGACAAGGGGTACTCCATGGTCTCAGAGCCCAAAAACTGGTTCTGGGAATGCCAGGAGGTCCTACAAGGGAGAGTGTTCAGGGTGCGGAGAGTGGTGTAGACACTGATCTGGGTACACCCTCCTGCCAGGGGTAATTGCCAGGACCAACCATGCTGGCAAGGTTGTAGGTCATAGTCACCGCCCATCACTGATACTGATGGGCACGACTCCACCTCTGGAACGCTCTTCTCTTTCCTCTCCCCAGCCCCAAGTTGTTTGTGCAAACAACCAATCTTTCATCAATTCCAAGAGTAAGGAAATGTGATCTGTAACCATCCAATGAGCCCTTGGGGGCTCAGCAGCATCCAAGGCATAGGGAACGCAGCCCAATTTGGGGGAAGTTTGTGATTTATTTGAATTTAGAGGAATTCCCTTTAGTATACATATATTTTTAAGATTTATTTATTTTAGAGAGAGAGTGTGAGCATGCACACGCATGCCAGCTGGGGTGGGGAGGGAGGCAGAGGGAGAAAATCTTCAAGCTGACTCCCCACTGAGTGTGGCGCCCGACGCAAGGCTAGACCTCACAACCCTGAGATCATGACCTAAGTCGAAACCAAGAGTCAGATGCTTCACCTGAGCCACCCTAGTGTCCCTTCCTTTAGTATTTTTAAACAGAGCAGGTTCACAATTTTAGATAAACTGTAAGAATCACTAAAGCCATAGGAAGTCATCTGTCCTTCTTACCCAGGCTTCCTTCTTCCTCTACAAAACAAGACAGAGCAAGTTCATTCAAGCAATGCCTTGAGTTACAAGTACAAACTGTAAATCCATCAACTGACAAGAGAGAGAAATAGGCTGGTGATGAGTGAGACAGACATAATCAATCTCCAATTCCTTTTATTGGAACAACTGATGGCTCCTTAGAATTTAAGAACTCACTGCACACACTCCCACCTGATCCTCCCCCATAGCCTGCAGGAGGACTAGGGCAGATATTCTCCCCCAGGGGGCTGCCTGGGACCTGCCCAAGGTCACACAGATCATCACCCCATCCGAGTCAGAGATGTGAACTTGTCCCATTTATTTTTATTGCTTAGTGGTGATTCTTCTAAGGGATAGCACGGTATTATTTAAAAGATTGGCAAAAAAAAAAAAAAATCCAATTCTTAAATTTTAAAAAGAAAAGGTTAACTATGTATATCTTGGATGTGGAAAGAGCTTTTTTTAAAAGATTTATTTATTTATTTTGGAGAAAGAGCATGTGCATATGCGCACATGTGCATGTACAAGCAGAGGGAGAGGCAAAGGGAGAGAGAGAATCTCGAGCAGAATCTGTACTGAGCGCAGGGCCTGATGCGAGCCTCCATCTCAGGACCTTGAGCCGAAATCAAGAGTTGGATGCTTAACCAAGTGAGCCATCCAGGTGTCCCTGGAAAGATGTGTTTTAAAGGCATGAAATATTACACAAGCAAATGTGTTGCCCATACCTCAATAATGCACATTTTTTTTCCTAAACTTCAAATCATTACTAGAGGAACTGTGGGAAAATGGATTGTCACCACAGCTTTTGGACTCCCAAGATAAAGGGGTACAATTCAGGTTCAGGTGGGGGTGGTCTGCAGAACAAGGGGCACTTCATGTCCCAGGACATGGTGTATTGTGTAGTCTCTTGCATGACAAGGACATGCCAGGCCAACCCTGAGTTTACTTTAAGAACCAGGAGAGGCTCATGTCATGGACAATTCCTAGAATGGAAGCACGGAGATGATGGGGATAAACCATGGGTGTGTCAGCCCCAAGGGTAGCAGAGCAAGGTCTCGCCGGAGGCAGCAGGCTCAACTTGGCAGGGATGGCATGTGGGGTATCTGCCTCAGCTCCACACATTTGCCTTCCCTGGGACAAACTCCTCAACTCTTGTCTCAGTAACTGAGAAACTTAATCTAATCTCACCAAGGGGTGAGTGGGTGGTTTAGTCACACCAATCCTGAGTGCCATATGAAACTCTACAGTAATCTAATGAAACAATTGAGTGAAACACCAAACAGAAAAGGAAATTAATTTCAAAGTTCTCATTTTATATTTCATAAAAGTCAATATAACATCTTACTCATGCATATTCATTCAGACATCAAATTTCCATTACATTTAAAAGGAAAACGAGGTAAGATTAAATTAAGTTCAAATAGAAAATAATTCCCTGGAGGGAGACTCAAAATCCTTCAAACCTAGAAAATGAGTTTACTTTAGACTTATCTGCTTAAACCATGAGAGAGGCCTTTAGAATTTCCATCAGCAGTGATGTGCATCTGACTTCTCACAATATGGGTTGGTGGATAACACAAATCCGTAATAGCAAGGGCTGGGGTCTCATGGAAGAGAGTGATTTTATTAGGTAAGGCCTTGGAGACATAGGAAGCTAGCTCTCTCCTTTTCCCACAAGAAGCCTAGAGCATGGTCACGCTATGTGTTGTCCAGGGTGGTGAGCTGTGGCTGATGCAGGTGGAAATGCAGTCTTTACCCACTTCCCGGTCAAGAGATATAATTCCCAAGTCAGACAGCTAAACACAGCGCCACAATACAGACATGTAGCGAGGCAGTGTCCAGTGCATTTCTCAATTTCAGAATTTAAAGAATTATTTCAACCATTTCTCCAGCCTGTTACTATGAATGATAAAGAACCCATCCCCAAGGTGTGGATGAAGTAGCTCCTACGTTGTCTGCTCTGTCTCATCTGCATGAAGGCTGTCTTGCGCTTGGGTTGACATATACACTATTTGGGATACAGCAGTATAACCAAGGGCCAATAAAACTCTATCTCCAACTTTCAAGGGTAAAATATTTTCAAATTAGATTATTAGTAGGAGCTAGCATGTCTTATTTCCACTTAAACTCCTGTGGATCTCAGGGCTCCCTTTGAATGAGATGTTCTTTAGTCATCCTCAGGGATGGACATCTTCTAAAAGGGTAAGGTGCCACCTGTTATCTTACTAGTGGCACATCCCTCCCCCTGCAGCCATGTACAGTGCTCTAAGTAAAGAGTGTGCTTCAGCACAAAGCTGAAAAATTTTTCCCATTTGCCCCTTTGAAATCAATAATTTGGTTTTACATGCATTTTTGATGGAGCAAAAAGTATCAAGAACTATCCAGCCATAGCATTTAGAGAATTCGCTAGCAGAAAATCTATTCCCTTCTAAAGTATTATGTTTCCCTTTTGCATGTGAGTGCCATGAGGGACCTGGGTATCTGGTGCTCAGTACCACTCCAGATGCTGCAGTGATCATCAAAGCCATCCACCCATCCCAACCGACAAGATGACCCTCCACTCAGGAGCTCAGCTCCTGCAAGCCTCACAGGGAACTTGCCGATGAACTACCTGCATATACCTAGTCAGATTAAGCACATGTAAGCAAAAAGCACAGTTGCCTCTTTTCTCCTGTTTTCATTTTCTATGGGAAAAGAAATATACTGTGAATAAACATTTGCTTCATTCCATCAGAGTAACCCCAGGCCAATAACCCTGGTAAGACAGGCAAATGAACTCTCCAAGAGGTGCCACACACAGTCCCAGGGTTTAAGTGAACAGGAGTCGAACCCAAGAGGAAATCTGGCAGGACATTGGCGGCATTTCCTCTGGCTCTCCTGGGAGGCAGTCATGTCCTCACCAGGATCAGGATGGAGGCCAGCAGCTCCTCCCCAAGCCAACACCCTCCCTTCTGCAGTTTGAGAAGGCATGGAGCCTTCAGACTAGAACCAACAGCCACTCTCCAAAGACCAGGAGCCCTTCAAGTGAGAGTAATCGCAGTGCCTCTTTGATGGAGGCCAGAGTTCTAGAGCCACAATTTCTGGCTATTCAAGTAATTTGCCCATCTTTCCTTCAGTTTCCACCCTTTGGGCGACAGGCACACAGAGGTGCGGTGCACACAAGCACACACTGACGTGCATGTGCACACACACAAACACACACACACACAAAGAGACACACACCCACCCCTCAACTTGGTCATCCCAGATCCTCTCCCAAGGTGGCTCAGGTAGAGAATGGGCCGCCAACCCGCGTTTAGCACGCCCCCTGCTGGCCCTGCGGGAGCTGACTCAGCCTTTAGTCTCCGGGCCGAAGACACAAGTACATGACCTTAAGATCCGAAGGGAACAAAAAGAAAAGCAAGGCAATTTTGGCTTCTCAGAAACAGAAGACATGATACTCTAAACATACAAACGGGATGAAGAGGCTTTAAAGTGTTTGTTTTTGAAATGTTTTAAGAAATAAATGACTACCTAAAGATTTAGTGGAAACACATTTCTATCTTTTACAAGTACTGCAGTGAGTTAAATAAAATTATGGCGAATATTCTCACAGGTCTACAGGTTAAAAAAAAAGGATATGTAGCCAGAGTGATTTCACAGTCTCAATTTCTGAAGAGCTCGTAGCCTGGAGCCTGAAGAAAACTATTTTCATACTATTTCACACAGTCCTGGGAACACTTCAATTATACAAAAATCTCAGCCATGACTTAGGAGCTCGAGTTGCAGAGCAACAACATGTGGTGGGACCAAAGTCACAGAAATGTCAGAAAAGATTCTGCTATCAGGCTTCCTGTCTCATCCAGTCTTGCCATTGTGAATATATTTGGCAACTGCCAGAGGTGCGAGGCTGTGTACACACTGCTTGCTTCAGTGGGAGGTACACCTCCCCTTCTCCACAAGGTGAGAACACACAGTTTAGCTTCTTGACAATTCCACTGCTGGCCTCCACCAAGACTGGGGGCCCCAGCAGTTAACTTCCTATGGAGACACCCGCAATACCAGATCCAGGCTGAGACCCAGACCTGGCAAGATTCCGTGAGGCAATGGGTTCCATTCCTTGCCACCCAGAACATCACCCTAAAGTAAACCACTGCTTCCCCATTTTCTTTGCTCCACTCCAGCATTTCAAAGCTTCACATTCTTGACCAGACTCAAACTTTTACATGGCATATGGTATTAACTTCTTTACAGACCCAATATGATCACACTAATAATTTAAGGCATGCTTATTTTAAGCAATTAGGGGTGGTCATGAATTATTAAATACAAAAATGTCAATACTTTTGTCCCTTATTGAATATCCTTTCAATATGATAGGCTTAAGTAGATATTCAGACTGTCTTGGGAACTTGCTCACTTTTGTTCCCATAACAATCAGTACTAATGGAACACTCACACATACACAATAATGATGGCTTGCTGCTTGCATTTAGGGGCAAAATTCCCGCACAACTTGATGTGCCATGCAGGTAGGTCTCCAGGCTCTGCACTCTTCTCCACTCTCCGTGGGTGCTGAATTGGCCTAAAGGATGGTGGGACACACCAGCTGCTACAGTAAGAAAATGAAAGGCAGGGAGGGCCCCACAGAAGGAGCCACTCCTTTCCCTAGGGCAGGCTGCTCCCAGACCCATCCTGGAGCAGGTAGGAGTGCTGAAAGAAGAAGAGCTACAGATTTTCCTGAAGCCATCAAGGCCTGTAAAAATTTAGGCCACACTGTCCACTTTTTCCTGGACACATCATGTGTTACATCAAATATAATATCCTTTCGATTTTTTTAAAATCTCACAGCTCACTTTCATTTATAAAGACAAGGCAAGCCAATAAGCATGTAAGTGTCATGCATGACACTTTCCTCTTGATCCTTTTGGTGTGGATGAAGCAATTCCCAGATCCGCTGGGATCTAACAAGTTTCCTTTCAGCGACTCTCAAATCTATTGATTCTCAAGCCAATAAATAAAAATAAATATCGTTTTCATTTGTGCAATACTGTTGAGTTTAGAAAGCAAAGGCAAATCCATTCTCTTACAAAGCTTCTCAAAGGGCTGCAATAGCTGCACCGGGAGGAGGGTACACTTGAGCGGTTGTGTCCAATGAAGGAAAGTTTTTGTTAATGATGACATCACTGACATCTCTCAAATTTAAAGGAGCACTTAAAGCACAGCAGATGCAATTTTTTCCCCTCCCGTGAGAAGATACTAGGGAAGGCCTCCGGTTTACAGCCAAATTGCATTAACGGTTCCCCTGCTGTCCAGCCAGAGCCAGAGGAGCAAGCGAGCGAGCTGTGCGCCGGGCCACAGTGGCCCACGCAGCCACAGCCCGGGCACCGGCTAGCGGCCTCACGCGCTGCTCCTGGGCCCCGCCGTGCCCGGGAGTCGGCCGACGCCGCGGGACCCCCGGAGCGCCCACACGGACTCGGGGTGGGGGGAGGCGGTCCTCCCACGCCTGTCATCACGTTCCAGTGCAGACAGCTAAGGGGCCCGGAGGAGACGCCGGCCCGGACCCAGCCAGAGCGCCGCGCCCTGCCTGGGAGACGCGCGCCGATCCGGAGCCGGCGCCCGCGGCGCCCGCGGGGTCCAGAGCGGAGCCCGCAATGCAGCGCGTCGCGAGCCCTGCGTGGAGCCCGCGACCCCCGCGCCCCCTGTGCCTTCGCGCTTTGGTCCCAGGGTCGCCCGGCCTCTGAGCCCACCTGCCTCTCCGCGAAGCGCGAAGGGACCCGGCGCCCGCGCTCCGACAGCGCACCTGCCGGGTCCGCGGCCCCGGCCCCGCCGCCGCCAGCAGCACCGCGGCCAGCGCCGTCTCACCTGCCGCGCCGCGCCGCTCCGCTCTGCCAGCCTGCAGCGCCGCAGTTGCCGCTACCCGACTTCCATTTTCTCTGGCTTTAAAGGAAAATCAGATCAGCTGTTTTGCTTGCGCTCGGGTTCCGCGGCCCCCTCCTCAGCAGCCGCTCGCGGTCTCGGGGGCCTCTCCTCCCCCGCCTCCTCCCGCGCTCCGCTCCGCCCCTTGCGCCCCTCCGCTCCGCCCGCGGCCGCGCGCAGCGCCCGCCTCCCGGCTCCGCCCGCAGCCGCCCGGCGCGCGCCCTGCCCTGACGTCACCGGCCGCAGCCGCTCCCCGCCCCCGCCTCTCGTGGACGAGCGCTCGCCGCGTCCCGCCCCCGCTCCCCCCGCTCCCCGCTCCCCGCGCCTCCGGGGCCAGCCTCGGAGCGCGCGCGCCCGCGCCTACGACCTGCACCGCGCGCGGGACCTCCAGGAAGAGTGCACGTTACTCCCGCGCGGGAGTGTTCGCTCTTCTCCGTGCCCCTTGGCACCTGCGGGACTGCAGGAGAAGCTGCTTAAATAGCCTGCCTTTGCTTTCTGCACCCTCACACTATGTGCGTCCACCCTTCTCACTTCTTCGCCCTGCTCACTCTTCCCAAACTTTGTCTCACCCATCCTGTCTCGGCTCCATTTCCAAGCCCTGCTTGGCCAATGCATCACTTTAATGCGAAGTTGCTCCTTTTGCTTCCTAAATTCGCGTTCTGACCTTTCCCCATTCTTGCCTTCCTCTTAATACTTCCTCATGCCACCACTTCCATTGGTTCCTGTCGCTGATACCAAGGCCTGTCCACTGCTTTCTGTTCACTCTCACATCACTCTGCGGGTGTAACCACGCCCTTCCTCCCAAACAATGCGTTAAGTTACAGGTTAGTTAATACCATCCTCGTGCTTTTCTTAACTGCTATTTTACTTAGTTTAGGACATTTTGCTTTGTTTTGAACATTACATATATGTTTAGTAATTGTTTAATAATTTTTTTGACTTTTTAAATTAATACACAGTAAAATTGACCTTTTGAGGAGGGAGGGGTTTAAACACTTGTTTGGATTCTTGTAGCCACCAACACAATTAGGATACATCTCCCAAAGAATTCTGTCTTGTCCTTTTATAGCCAAACCCTCCCCAAACTCGAATACACAGACATTGGCCATAGTTTTGCCTTTTTGAGAATGTTATGTATATGAAATTATGCCATACGCAGCTTTTTGAGGCTGACTTTATTCATTCCCCATTATGCCTTTGACATTCATCCATGTTGTTGTGTGTATCAATGGTTCTTTTTATTGTTGGATGCTATGCCATTCTTTGTACCACATTTTGTTTGTTCAACCACTGAAGGATATTTGGGAGATGTCCAGTTTTTGGCGATTGTGAATAGATATTCTTCAAACAGTTGCATGTAGAATGTTGTATGCACAAAAGTTCTCAAATTAGTTGGGTAAATACCTTGGAGTATCAATGGAAAAACTCATTTAACATTAGAGGAATCCTACAGTTTTCCAGAGTGTGTACACCATTTTCATAAACACTATGTAGCAATGTAGAGTCTCACCTTCCTGCATCCTTGATATGATAAAATATATTTGATATATATGTGTATAATTTATACATATATATGTATATACATGAATATATGACATTTTTATAGTTGTGGAGTCATATGTCATTGTCATTTTAATTTTCAATCTCCTTATAAAAATGATGTTGAACATCCTCTCATATGCTTATCTGCTAGCTGTGTATCTTCTTTGATGAGGAATCTGTTCACATCCTTTGCTGATTCTTAATTTAGGTTTTTAAATGTTCTTATTTTTGAGTTTTAAGAGTTCTTTGTGTATTTGGATAAAAGCACTTTATAGGATATGTGTGTTTTGCAAATATTTTCTGCCAGCGTGGGGCTTGTTTTTCATTCTCTAAATAGTGTCTTTTGCAGAGCAGAAGTTTTTAATTTTAATAAAAGTCTAACTTAGCATTTTTTTTCTTCCAAGAATCATACTTTTGGTATTATATCAAGAAAATCACCAAATCCGAAGTCACATAGATTTAAGTATGTTTTCTTCTTCACATTTTATAGTTTTACATTTTACATTTAGGTGTATGATCCATTTATACTTAATTTTTGTGAGGGTATAAGATCTATCTCAAGATTCTTTGTTTTGGTGGGTTGCTTTTTTTGTTGTTGCTTTTTTTTTTTTTGCTTATTTTGTTTTCTTTTGTTTTTTTGGGTTTGGATGTTCAGTTGCTTCAGCATCATTTCTTTCCCCACTGAATTACCTTTGCTGCTTTGTCAGAAATCAGCTGACTACCGCTATGTTGGTATATTCTGTTGCATTGATTCATATGTTTATTATTTGACCAATAATATCAGACTGTCTTGATCACTGTAGTTTTATAGTAAGTCTTGAAGTTGGGTAGTGTCATTCTTCTGTATTATGTTGGTTCTTGTAGCTCTTTTTGCTTTTTCATATAAACTTTAATTTTTTATTGAAATCCAATTTAATATATACTGTGTTATTAGTTTCAGAGGTAGACTTCAGTGATTCATCAGTTGCATACAATTCCCATTACTTCAAGTACGCTCTTTAATGTCCATCACCCAGTTACCCCATCCCCCTTTCATATAAACTTTAGAATTAATTTGTAGATCTCTACAAAATAGCTTGTTCAGATTATAATTGAGATTCCATTGATCTATGGATCAAGTTTGGAAGAATTTATGTCTTAACAAGATTTTGTCCTCCAATCCATGGATATAAAATATCTATCCATTCATTTAGATCTTCTTTTAATTTTTCAGTAATGTATTATGGTTTTCTGTATAAAAGTTCTATGAATATTTTGAGTTACATGTAAATATTTTTGGAGTTATTGTAAATGAAATTTTTTCTTAATTTCTAATTTCAATTATTTATTGCTGGAATATAGGAAAGCAGTTGATTCTTTATACTGACCTTGAATATCTTGCAACCATGCTATACTTGTCCCAGGAATATTTTTGAAGATTCTTTGGGATTTTCTACATAGAATATTGTCTTCTACTAATAGAGACAGTTTTATTTCTTCCTTCTCAATCTGTATAGATTTTATTGTCTTTTTTTGTCCTCTTGAACTAGTCAGGACTTCCAGTATAATGTGGAATAAGAGTGATAAAAGAGAATATCCTTGCCTGGTGCCTGATTTTAGGGCGGAACATCCAGTTTCTCACCATTAAGTATGATGTTAACTATAGGGTTTTTGGTGCATATTCTTTATCAAATCGAGGAAGTTTCTGTTTCTAGTTTGCTGAAAGCTTTTTTTTTTAAAATGAATTGGTGTTGAATATTGTTAAATGCTTTTTCTGCATCTATTGATATGATCACATGATAATTCTTATTTAGCTTATTGATGTGATGAATTTGATGTCTGAATGTTGAGTCGGTCTTGCATAAGCATGTTAAATCCTACTTGGTTGGGGTATGTAATTGTTTTTATACAGTGCTGGATTCATTTACTTATTTGAGAGCGAGAGTGAGAGACAGCATGGGCAGGGGGAGGGCAAAGGTAAAGAGAAAAACATACTCCCTACTGAGCAGGGATTCCCCATGCAGGACTTGATCCCAGGACCCCGGGATCATGACCAGAGCTGAAGGCTGACGCTTAACAGAAAGAGCCACCCAGGCACCCTGCAATGCTAGATTCAATTTGCTGTTTTGTTAGTCAAGATTTTTTATGTCTATGTTTATGATAGATATTGGTTCGTAGTATTCCTTTCTTGTAAAATCTATATCTTGTTTTGATATTATGGTAATGCTGGACTCATAGGATGAGTTAGGAAGTGCTCCTTCTGTTTTTACCTTCTGGAAGAGATTGTAAAAAATTAGTATAATTTCTTTAAATTTAAACCTTTGGTAAAATTCACTATTGAAACCATCTAGGTCAGTGATTATTTTGGAAAGCTATTAATTGTTGATTCAATTTCTTTATAAATACACACTCATTTAGTTTATCTACTTGTTTTTGCATATATTTTGATAGTTGTCTTTAAAGGAATTGATTCGTTTCTTCAAAACATTCACATTTGTGGGTATAAAGTTGTTGATTGTCATCTTTATTTTTTTTAATGTTCATGAAGTCAGGAGGGATGAAATCTCTTTCATTTCTGATATTGTTACACTGTGCCCTGTATCTTTTTTTCTTGGTAAGCCTTGGTAATCTTTTTTTTCTTGTAAGTTTTACAAATTCGAGTGATCTGTGCAAAGAACCAGCATTGGCTTCTTTCTCTTTTAATTTTCTCTATTGTTTTTCTGTTTTTCATATTTTTTTTAAAGATTTTATTTATTTACTTGACAGACGAAGATCACAAGTAGGCAGAGAAGCAGGCAGAGAGAGGAGGAAGCAGGCTCCCCACTGAGCAGAGAGCCCGACGGGGGCTCGATCCCAGGACCCTGAGACCATGACCTGAGCCGAAGGCAGAGGCTTTAACCCACTGAGCCACCCAGGTGCCACTGTTTTTCATTTTTTAAATAACCCCCTCACCCCTACCCAGTAACCATCATTTCTTCTCTATAGTTGAATGTCTGCTTCTAGGTTTGCCTCTCTTTTTTTCCCAAGTTTTTATTTAAATTCCTGATAGTGTAATAATAGTTCCAGGTGCAGAATTTAGTGATTCTTGCACATGTAACACCTGTGCTCATCCCAACAAGCGACCTCCTTAATACCCATCACCTATTTAACCCATACCCCACCCACTTCCCCTCCAGTAACCATCAATTTGTTCTCTACAGTGAAGAGTTTGTTTCTTGGTTTTCCTCTCTTTTTTCTCCCTGTATGTTCATTTGTTTTGTTTCTTAAAGTCCACAAATGAGTGAAATCATATGGTATTGGTCTTTCTCTGACCGACTTAACTTTGCTTAGCATAATACTCTCTAGCTCCATCCATGTTGTTGCAAATGGTGAGCTTTCATTCTTTTTGATGGCTTAGTTATATTCTTCACATCATACATGAAAATGAATTCAAAGTGGATTAAAGACCAAAATGTGAGGCAGGAAACCATTAAAATCCTAGAAGAGGACACAGGAAGTAACCTCTTTCACATTAGCCACAACAACTTCTTATTAGATATTTGTCCTGAGGCAAGGGAAACAAAAGCAAAAATAAACTATTGGGACTTCATAAAAAATAAAAAGCTTCTGTATAGTGAAGAAAACAATTAACAAAACTAAAAAGCAGCTTACAGAATGGGAGAAGATATTTGCAAATGGCATATCTGATAAAGGATTAGCATCTAAAATCTATAAAGAACTTATAGAACAACACCCAAAAAACAAATATTCCAGTTAAAAAATGGGCAGAAGACATAAGTAGGCATTTTCTCAAAGAAGACATACAGATGGCCAACAGATATGTGAAAACATGCTCAACATCACTCATCTTCAGGTAAATACAAATCAAAACTACAATGAGATATCACCTCACGCCTGTCAGAATGGCTAAAATTAACAACACAGGTTTCCAAGGATGAGGAGAAAGGGGAATCCTCTTGCACAATTGGTAGGAATGCAAACTGGTGTAGCCACTGAGAAATAGTATGGGCATTCCTTAAAAAGTTAAAAATAGAACTACTCGAGATACAACAATTGTCATCCTAGGTATTACCCAAAGGATACAAAAATACTAATTTAAAAGAGTACATACACCCTGATGTTTATAGCACCATTATGAACATATCCAAATTATGGAAAGGGCCCACATACCCATTGACTGATGAATGGATAAAGAAAATGTGGTCTATATACACAATGGAAGATGGTGTTCTCCTCCTCTTTTATGATGACTTGTAAATTTTTATTGGGTAACGAGAACTGAGATAAATTGTCCACTACAATGAGGATTGATGTTAATATGGGTAGGATTGATGCTCTGTTTTTACAACTGTGGTTGTAGGTTACCAGAGGCTTCAAATTCTTCTGTTGTCCTTGTTTGTTGTCTTCTCTCTTAACTTTGAGCTTCCCTAAGGACTCCTCCTCAAAGAATCTGTGTTGTGCAGCTCTTTTATCTGTTACCCACTGTTAGTATCCTTGAACCCTGTCAGCATAGTGGTAAGGTATGGGTGAAGGAAAGTGTTTCATAATCTTCCAATTATATTGAGTCTTTTAGCACACATGTTTCTCTGCCCTGTGACCTTGACAGGTGTTTCTTCTTCTATTGATTCCTCTTCCCTCATGCCTTAGGTAAGACAGGCAGGCTACAGGGGGTGGATTGAGAGGACTTTCCTTTTTTATGGTAGTGGAACAGGGCTCCAATAAAAGCTTTCCCCCTGGAAAGCATGCTTCTTTTATGGAAAAGTCTCTGGTATATTTCAGAAGGATTAGTCTTTCTCTCCCTGTGAATGCCAAAAGGGAATCTTCTTTGGACCTGCATTGTGAGAACCTGGCAAGGATTCTAGAGGTAATGTACATTAAAGTGGGGAGTCCTCCTAAGATTGGGCCCCCAGGAGTTTCTCACTTTCAAACTGGTCCACACTCAGCCTCTTGTAATTTGTCAAAATTATCGTTTAGGCGTTCTACCAGTGTTTGACTTCAGTAGCTTCTCCAGGTAAGCAGATCTCAGTGTGACTTTCTAGATTCACCTGTCTTCTCAGATTTCCAGGTGGTAGTTTTTCCTGCAACACCAATTTTATGAGGGGTCCAGGAAAAGTCACTGCGTTTCCATTTGTCCAGTTCTTACTGTAGAGACAACAATGATTTGCAAGTTCTTTACAGACTAGACCCCAAACCATATGTCTCTCTATCATTATGGTTGTAACATGTATTCCCTAATGGTTAATGATGGTGAGCCTCTTTTTATGTGCTTATTTGCCATCTTTCTATTCTTTTTGGTGAATTTTCTGTTCAAGCCTTGAATTCATTTTTATGGTATTATTTTACTTCTGTTAAGTTTTGAGGGTTCTTTATAAATTCTGGATACAAGTCCTTTATCAAATATATGATTTGTAAATATTTTCTTCCATTCTTTAGCTTATCTATCCATTCTATTAAGAAGTTTTCTTTTTCATAAAACAAACATTTTCCATTTTGATGAAGTCTGATTTAGGATTTTTTATTTTATTTTATGGCTCAGATTTTTGGTGAGATACCTAAGTACTCTTTGTCTAACTCTGTGTAACAAATATCCTCTATGTTTTCTTCAAAAAGTTTTATAGATTTGCTTTTTACATTTATATATCATCTATTTTTCATTAATTTTTTATAATAGGTGTGAAGATTTGGTCCAGGTATGTTTTTTTTCTGTGTAGATACCTAATTTTTCAACAACATTTGTTGAAGACTCCTGTCTTCATTGAATGACCTTTGTACCTTTGTCAAAAATCAATTGTGTGGATTAATTTATGTATTTTATGTTGCATTGATTTATATATCCCTTCACCTTCTTTGATTACTGTAGTTCTATATTAATTTTAAAAATCAAATGCTGTGAATCCTATGACTTTGTTCTTCTTTTCAAAAGTATTTGGCTTTACTACTTCCTTTGCTTTTTTTTTTTTTAAAGACTTCACTTATTTATGAGAGAGAGAGAGAAAGTGCAAGAGAGAGCACAAGAAGTGGGGAGAGGGAGAAGCAGGCTCCCTGCTGAAGGAGGAACCAGACATTGGCAGGGACCTCGATGAAGTGCACAATCCCTGGACCCTTGGTCCAGCTCCCTGCCAAAGGTAGACGCTTAACTGACTAAGCCACCCAGGTGCCCTGTTCCTTTGCCTTTCTATATAACTTTCAGAATCAAGCTTATCTGTATCTACAAAAACACTCAATGAGGTTTTGATTGGAATGGAGTTAAATTTGTAGATCAGTCTGGGGAGAACTGATATGCTATATGTATGTACATAATAAGTCTATTTATTTCTTCTTTGATTTCTTTCATCAATGTTTGGTAATATCAAGGTCCTTCACATGGTTTGGTAAACTTATTTGTAAGTATTTCAAAATAATTTTTTAAAGGTATTGTGAATTTTCAAAAGTTCCCATTTCCATTGTTTATTGCTATTATTCAGAAATATGATTGACTTTTGTGTGTTGACTTTACATCCTACAGCCTTATTATTTCTTGGTTTTTTTTTTTTATAAATTCAATTGGATTTTATGTATGGATAATATTATGTTCTGTTAGTAGGAACAGTTTTCTTCTTCTTTTCCCATCCATATGCCATTTATTTTTTTTCCTCACAAATTGTACTAGCAAGAACTTCTAGTAGGAAAATGAATAAAAAAGATAAATGTGGGCATCCTCGCCTTATTTTTGATCTTTGGACCAAAAAAATAACATAAAAAATAAATCTATCAACATTAAGTGTGATGTTAGCTGAAGGCTTTTTGTTGATGCCCTTGGCAGGTGTTGTTGGTGGTGGTGGGGTCACTTTTAGTCTTAGTTTGCTGACTGTTTGTGTTATGAGTGCATATCAAATTTTGACAGATGTTTCTTTTGAGTCGATTTAGAGGGTCATGTAGTTTTCTTCACTAGTCTGTTAATATGGTGGATTATGTTTCTGTTTTTTGGAATATTGAACCAACCTTGCATTCCTAGGATATATCCAGCTTTGTCATCGTGGCTTTTTTTTTCTTTTTTATGGTTTGTTGTAATCAATTTGTCAGTACTTTGTTGAGAAATTCTGCATCTATCTTCATAAGGATATTGGTTCATTGTTCTCTTGTACTATCTTTGACTTCGCTTTGGGATCAGGGTAATAGTTATCTCATAAAAAATATACTTTCTGGAAGTAACTGTGTGGAATTTATACTGTTTCTTCTTTGAATACTTTGTAGTTTCACCACTAAAACTGTGTGCACATGGAGGGTTTTTTTGTTTTTAAAGAAAAATTCAGAGTTTTATTATAGATAGATATGGAACTATTCAGGAATTCATATACAACTTTATGAATTTACTCTCTTGCTCTCCCTTCTCTTCAGTCTTCTTCACTCTGTCCAACTTTCTGGGGTCTTCCAGCTGTAAAACTAGGACTCTAACCTCCACGTTCTGCCACACACTTCTCAATAACTACATCTCCATTCAGGGCTAAGTTGCAGGAGTATAGCAAAAGAAAAAAAAGCAACAGAGACATTCTTCACACTCTTGAGAACATACCTCTTCTAGTCAGAGAGAAGGGTCATCTATATCAGCATTTTAAGTGCCTGCCTGGCTTCAATTGCGTCTGCTGCCACCATCACCATGATGCAGTATTGCTTGAGGGTTGGGGTAGGAAAGAGAGGCCAAAAGAATTGTAAAATTACCCCCAATTCAAAGAAATAGAAATAAAACATTTCATGTGAGTGAAAATCCTAGAGGGTGAGGAAACAAGACATATCCTCTCCCATCCTCAATGTGCTGGAAGGGACAGAGATGCGACCCTGCACTGTAGTCATCCTCAGAACAGGAGAGGTCATATATAGATGCCACTGACAGGTGTGTCTTTGACCCTTTGACCCTGGGTCCCCAATAAAAACTACCAGCTGAGCAGAGGAGACTGGGAAGAAGTCAGCAGCATAGATTTCGATTTTCCCTGAATTCCCTGATAAAAACAGAGCACCTAAGATAATAAGCTGAAAACACTTGAACAACATGTGCAACCAAGTTAGGAGATAAAATAATCTCACAAATACCAGTGTTGGAAAGGGTGGGGACAAACCATCAAGAGATAATACCCCAGTGCAGTTTTAAGAACTATGAGGAATTGAAAGAAAGATAAAGGTGGCCTAAAGTTTAAGGTAATTCTTTCTATTTCTTTTTGTACTAAATATGTTTATCAGGTATGTCTTTTTAAAACAGTCTTATTGAGATATGATTGACCTAAGATAAACTGAACACACTCAAAGAGTACAATTTGACCAGTTTTGACATATGCATATAGTAAAAAAATCATCACCATGACCAAGATGATTAATATTTCCATCACCCCCAATTTCCTTGTGGTTCTTTATAGTTCCTTCCTCGTGTCCTCCCTGTTCTTCCCTCTTCTCTCCCAGGAAACCACTGGTCTGCTTTCTGGTGTTGACATTGAAAAAAATTATCTTTTTTGTCTTCATTGAATTTGTTTTTCTCCTTTAATATGTAATAGTTTTCCTAATGTTAACCCATGCATTGTTAGATCTCTTTTACTAATGTTTTGTTTAGGATAATGACATCTACGTGCATGAGTAAGATTGGCTTATAATATTTCTCTCTTATTATCTCCCTGTTTTTAGTATCAAAGTTATACTAAATCCATAAAATTAGTTGGAAGATATCAGGATTGGCTGGGTTGTATGGCATAACCAAGGAGGCTAAACATCTCAAGAGGTTTAATGCAACTGTCAATTTCTAGTTCTTGCTATATCTCAGGGCATCTGTGCTCATCCTCTCTGTCTTTCTGTATGCTGCCCTGTGCCCAAAGAAGCCCATCTGTATCAAAGGGCTTGCTTACTCTCAAGCTTCTTATTGGGTTTGGCCAACAAGGAGAACTGGTGAGAGAGGAGAGGGAGAAGATCAAGTGAGGATGTTCCCTATCTGTGGCATTGCCACAAGTTGACAAACTAGCATAATCTAGCCTGATTTCAAAGATGGTAAAACTTGCACTCCATCAAGTACCTGCAATAAGGCTATTTATATAACATTCATGTCTACTCCAAGAAGTGTAGACTTTATATATTTGAAACAATCTGAACAAAATGAAAATTATTTACTACTTATTTAGCATAATGTGCTATTAAGCCATCTGGGGGTTCATTTTTTTGTTACTGATCATTTAATTTTTATAGGTACACTTTATATACAGTGTAAATACTGTGCTGGTTCATACATATATGTTTCGGTGCATTTTGCCAAATGTATAAACCCATTCAACCCACATCCCTATTAAGAAATAAAACATTTTTATTGTCCTGGAAAATCTTTTTTCTAATTAAAGATTTTATTTTGCCCATCCTAGGTCTTTTGGATTTCTTTATAATTTGAGAATCTATTTGTTAATTTCTACAAAAATACTGCTAGGATTTTTATTGGAGTTGCCTTTAATTCTACAGATTACTTTGAAGGAAAAAATGCCACCTTAAATATATTGAATCTTCCAACCTATTAATATGATATATAATGTATTTATTAAGGTTTTCTTTACTTTCTTTAAAAAATGTAATATAGCTTTCAGCATATATATCTTATACATATTTTTAAAAAATTATCCATTAGTATTTATAACTATCCCTAACTACTATAAGTGGTATGTAAACATTAATTTTTCAATTGAATGTTGTTAGTATTTTTTTTAAGATTTTATTTATTTATTTGACAGACAGAGATCACAAGTAGGCAGAGAGGCAGGCAGAGAGAGGGGAGGAAGCAGGCTCCCTGCTGAGCAGAAAGCCTGACATGGGAGTGGGGGTGGCTAGTCTATCCCAGGACCCTGAGATCATGACCTGAGACAAAGGCAGAGGCTTTAACCCACTAAGCCACCCAGGTGCCCCTGAATGTTGTTAGTATTAAGAGTACATTTGATTTTGTATAATGACTTTGTGTACTGAAACCTTGCTAAATTCACTTATTAGTGTTTTGTTTTTTTTTTTCCTTCTTCTTGTCATGGATTCCTTAGGGTTTTCTACAAAGGTTATTGTGTCATCTGTGGGTAAAGGCAATTTTATTTTTTTATTTCCATTATTTCTTTTTTTTTTTTTTTGTCTGAATACATTGGCTTGGAAATTCAGTATTATACCGAATTAAAGTGTTAAACATATGTTTTGCTTTGTTCTAGCTCCTGTGATGCCATATCCAGTTTACTCATCCTTCCCTTCCTTCTGACAACCACTGGTTTGTTCTCTATATTTATGTGGAGGTTCCTAAAAAAATTAGAAATACCATCTAATCCTATAATTCCAGACATTATATTTCTTGTTATGCATTTTTTTTTTACCTTGCAAAGAGTTTCATCTTAGTTGAATTTGTTTGCAAAAAAAAAAAAAAAAGTTGATAATATTACCTTATTGTCTCATTTATGTCTGTAGGATCTGTAGGGATGTCTCTTTCCTTACTGATATTAGTAATTTTTGTTTTTCACTTTTTTTGTCTTGATCTATCTCACGGGGGTTATAATTTTTAAAATCTTTTCATAGAGCTAGCTTTTTCCATTGACCATTTTATGTTTCATAGATTTCTGCCCTTATCAGTATTATTCCTTTCCTTCCACCTAATTTAGATTTTATTTATTTTTTTGTAACTTAAAAAGCACTTTATATAGTATTTAAACTGATTAATATTATTCTAGGTACATACTTGGCCGCAATCCCTGCATTTGGATATGTTGTGCTTTCGTTATCATTCATTTTTACTTATGAGTTCATTTTTAACACATGAATTACTATAGTTCCCATACACTACAAACTCAGCCTTCTCTATTATTAATGTCTTATATTAATGAAGCATTTCCTATAAATAAACAGATATTGGTGTACTATTTTTAGTTGAAGTCCATAGTTTATTTATTTATTCTTAGTTCTAGGATCCCCTGGGATCACAGGATACCACATTATATTAAATTTTCAGGTCTCCTTAAGTTTCTCTTGCTTGTGATAGTTTCTAAGACTTTCTTTGTTTTTCATGACTTTGACTGTTTTGAGTACCAAGTATTTTATAGCATGATTCGCTATTGCAACTTGTCTGTTTTTATTTTTCCTCCCAAATAGAATGGGGTTATGGGTTTTTGAAAGAAAAAGCACAGAGATTAAGTACCATTCTCATTATATCTTATCAAGGGTACATAATGTCAACATGGTTTATCACTGTTAATGTTGACCTTGATCACCAGGCTGAAGTAGCATTTGTCAGGTTTCTCTACTAAAAGTTACTGTTTTTTTTTTCCTCTCTTCATACTGTACTTTTTAGAAGAAATTTACTTTGTACCTTCTACACATAAGGAGTGGAGAGCCATATTGCACTTCTGTGATGGTAGAGCATCTACATAAATTATTTGGAATTCTTCTACATAGAGTATTTTTCTCTTTTCTTCCAATAATTAATTCATTTAAGTCTGTGTGGACACATGGACGCATTTCTTATGTTTGGCTATGATCCAGAATTGTTTTGTTTCTCTAATTGCTCCACTTTGGCCATTGGGAGCTCTTTGTGTTACTTTTATGAATAGAATTTTGTTTTCTTATTGAGGAATAATTGAAGTATATTAAAGTACATGTACTTGAAATGAAACTGAAGTATGCTAACATACATGTACTTACAGTCAGTTTTTTGTTTTTTTTTTTAAGATTTTATTTATTTATTTGACAGGGAGAGAGAGCACAAGCAGGGAGGAGCATCAGGAGGGAAAGGGAGAAGCAGGCTCCCCACTGAGCAGGGATCCCAGTGTGGGGCTCCATCCCAGGATTCTGGAATCATGATCTGAGCTGAAGGCAGACACTCAACTGACTGAGCCACCCAGGCACCCCTTACAGTCAGTTTTGACATAAATAACATATACCTATGAAACCACTATCACAAATAAAATAAAAAATTTTTTATTACCCTCAAAATTTTCTCTCCATCACTATCCCCATGCAACCACTAATTTCATTCAGTCACTGCATATCAGTTTACATTTTCTTGAATTTATATATACATTTACAATTTTTGTTTTACCTTGCTTTTTCACTCATCATAATTATTTTGACTGTCACTTGTGTTGCATGAGTTACTGAATAATATTCCACTGTATAGATATTCCACAAATTATTATCCATTCACTTGTTAAAGGGCATTTGAGTTATTTCCAGTATTTGGTTATTACAGATAAAAATATGGTATACATTTATCTATAGATCTTTGTGTGAACATATGATTTTATCCCTCTTGGATAAATAACCATAAGTAGAATTTTGGCTCATATGGTAGCTGTATGTTTAAATTTTTAGGAAATCATAAAATTGTTTTCCAAAGGAGCTGTATCATTTTATATTCCCACCAGCACATGAATATCTCAATTTATTCATATTCTCATAACACTGATAAAGTCAGTATTTTTTTAATTTTAACTTTTTTGTTATAACATTTAGTGATTCTAATGCTAATGGAATGTTATCTTATTTAGTGGCTTTAACTTATGTTTCTCTGAAAAAATAATATAATTGGCATATTTTTATGTAATTATTGGCTATTTATTTTTTTATTTGTGAAGTACCTATTCAGATATTTTCCTTACATTATTATTAGTTTGTTTTTGTTATTGTTTTGTAAGAACTCTTTCTGTCTTCTGAATATCAGTCCTTTGCCTGATACATTTTTGCAAATATTTTCTTTCCGCTTATGGCTTGCCTTTTAGTTTTCCTAATAATTTTCTTTGCTCTTTAGAGAGCAAAATTTTTTTGTTTTGGTTAAGTTCTATTTACTTGTGCATGTATATATGAATTTCTGTTTTACAATTTGACATTTGAGTTGCATCTAAGAAAACTTTCCCTACCCCAACACCACATAGACTTTCTGTTTCCTTCTAGAAGTTTTATAGCTTTCGATTTTATTTTAGGTGTGTAATCCATTTGAAGTTCATTTTTTTTATGGTGTGAGATAATGGTTGACGTTTATTTTATTGCTAATGGTTTTCCAATTGTTCTAACATCCTTTATTCAAAATATTTTTTTCCACATTTAATTGTCTTGGAACCAGTGTCAGAACTCAGATCTGCTTATACACATAGCTATAGACTGTGTTCCATTTATCTACTTGTCTATCTTGATGCCAAAGCCACATTGCCTTGATTAGTGTATTATATGAAGTCTCGAAGTCAGGTAGAATAAGGCTTCCAAATTATTTTCTTGTTTAGTCTTATAAAAGTCTATTGTGTTTTCATGTAAATTTTAATATTAACTTTTCAATTTCTTTAAAAAAAGTCTTTCTAGAATTTTGTTTGGAATTATGTTGAATCTATAGATCAATTTGGGGATATTTGATATCTTTCTTTTTCCCACTGTCTTTGATCAGGTCTTTATTCAAAATTAGCTGTCTAAATGATTTAACTTTTATGGAATAAATAAATTTAAGTTTTTAGGCAGCAGGATTCTTATCTTCCATGCTGTGTTTCTTTTCTGCAGCCTTCTTGTCAGCTGCTGGTTTCTTGGTAGTTACGACTTTTTTCCCTCCAAAGGTTTCTTCTTCTGCACACCAGTAGCCTTCTTTCCTTTCTTCCCTACCATGGGCTTCTCGCCTAGAACCCCCTTCTCATCTGATTTGGCATCTAAGTTTGCTGCTGCCTTATCCATCCAGAGTTTGTAATTCTTTGCCTGGTGAAGAATGTTGTTCTCATGCATGGTCTTTGCATATGGATTTAGCTTCAACATGATTCTTGGGTTCTTCTGTGGATTCTTCTTCAGGTCTCTGTCATGAATCTTCTTGCATGATGCTCAGAGGGCTCTTTGAATCTCTGGGCTTTTCAAGATTCTGCGAAGGTCTGTATTAAGCATCTTATACGTGGGAATGTTGTAGTTACTCTTTTTAAAAATTTTTTTTTAAAGATTTTATTTATTTATTTGACAGACAGAGATCACAAGCAGGCAAAGAGACAGGCAGAGAGGGAGGAGGAAGCAGGCTCCCCACTGAGAAGAGAGCCCAATGTGGGGCTTGATCCCAGGACCCTGAGATCATGACCTGAGCCAAAGGCAGAGGCTTTAACCCACTAAGCCACCCAGGCAACTGTTGTAGTTACTCTTGAGGGAGGCAGCCTTACACCAAGTGCCAACAGATTGTGTAACTTGCAGAAAGCTCTTTCAGTACAAATGCAGAAATGTCCCACAGGTCCACCAGGAGCAAATTTCAAAATGTTCAGTTTGCTTACATTAAGTAAAGTAATTCCCAGGACGTTTCTGAAGGCCTCGATGATACCGTTGTCTTCATTGTAGGTGATGTAGGGTCCACTGTGCTGCATACGATGATGGTTTCTTGTTTTGCCCTTGACAGCTCTCATTCACTGAGAAGCATAGACCTCTTTGATATCGTTCCTTTTTGATATCATAGACCTTTTTTATATCATCCCATTGATATCATAGACCTTTTTGATATAATTTAAGTTTCTTAAGAAGCAAAACAGACTCCTTGGTCTTCTTGCAACCTTCAGCTTTATCTTCAGCCATGAAAGGAAGTTCAGGAACTTCCTCAATATGGTGACCTTTAGACATGACTAGTGCTGGTAAGGCTGAGGCAGCCAGAGCAGAGCAGATAGCATATTGCTTCTGTGTTGTGTTCACTGTGCGTTGTTGATGGCGCCAGGTTTTGGCTGGTGCAAACATGCGGCCACCACAACACATATTTCCAAAAGCATCCTGGCCTTTTTAAAATTGTTATTATTTTCTTAATAAAATAGCTTTATTGAGGTATATTTAACACTTAAAAATATGAATACATTTAAAGTGCACAATAAAATATGTTTTAACATATGAATATACCTGTTAAACTATCACTATAATCAAGATTGTGAATGTATATGACATCCTCTCAAATTTTTTTCATGCTGCTTTATATCATTCAATCCTTCACCTCTCCAGTCTGCCTCTATCCCTAGTCAACCTTTGATAGCTGTCCCTATACACCAGTTTGTGCTTTGTAGAATGTAAATAAAATTCTCTTTCTCTTATTTGGCATAATTATTTTGAGATTCGTTTATGTTGTTGCATGTATCACTAGTTCATTCTTTTTTATTGCTAAGTAATATTCCATTGTATGAATATAATACATTCTGTGTATTCAATCATTGATGAGGATTTTGGATTTTATAGGTTTTGGCTTTTACAAATATAGCTGCTATAAAAATTCATTTGCATATTCTTATATGAATATATGCCTCAATTTCTCTTGGGTAAATAAATACCTAGGTGTGAAATGACTGGAATGCATGGTATTTTAATTAATTGATTTTCAGATGTTAAATCAACCATACACTGCTAGGATTAATCCAAACCGGTCACGCATTTGCTTTTTTTCACATGCTGATTCAATTTCTTTGTATTTTGTTCAGGGATTTTGTGTTAATAGTCATAAAAGCATTGCTCTGTAGTTTTCTTTTCTTGTAATATCTTCTCCTGGTTTTCATATCAGAGTAATTCTTGTCTCATGGAATGAATTGAGAAGTACTCCTTCCTCTTTGATTTTTATGTAAGAGTATGTAGTTTATGTAGAATTAATATTATTTCTTGCTTAAATTCCTTAGTGAAGATATTTGGGTCTGGTAGCATTTTTTTACTTGTTTCCTTTTTAAGGATGTTGAGTATAATTTTAATTTCTTTGATAGAGGACAATTCGTGCTATTAGTTTCTTCTTGAGTGAGGTTTCTAGTTTATATATTTCAAAAAGTTGTCCACTTCATCTAACTTGTCAAATTTATTGATATAAAATTATTAATTATAGTCTACATATTTCTTTGAACCTATAGAATCTGTCGTAATGTCACTTGAAGGTAGTAATCTGCATCTTCTTTCTTTCTGATCAGTCTGGCTAGGGGTTTATCAGTTTATTGGGTTTATCAGTTTATTGAGTTTCTAAAAGAATTGACTTTTGATTTCATCGATTTGTTTTTTTGGTTGGTTTTCTGTTACATTAATTTCTACTTTTAAATTCCATTTCTTCTGTATATATTCCATTATGTTTGCTCCTTTTTCTTTCTGGTGGACTCTGTGGTCATTGACCCGAGATCTTTTCTTTTTCTAACGTAATTAAAGTGGAAGCCCACAAATTTGCTGTGTTGTGTTTTCATTTGCATTTATACTTCCTAGTTTCCATTCTGGTTTTTTTTCTTTGACCTATGTGTTATTTATAAATGTGTAAATTAGTTTCCAATATTTAGAGATATTTTTCCCACCAGAGGTATTTCTATGACTGGTTTCTAGTTTAATTGTTTATGGCTAGAGAATGTACTTTGTTTGACTTAAATCCTTTTAATTTATTGAGACTTGTTTTAGAACCCAGAATATGTTCTACCTTGGTTAATATTGTTTCTGCAGCACATGAAAAAAAATATTCTGATGTTGGTTATTGGAATGTTTTATATGTCAATTAAGAAAAGTTGGTTAACTGTGTTATTAAAGTCTTCTGTGTTGTTACTGAGTTCCTGTTATTTGTTCTATTAATTCTTATTGTTAAATATTTTATTTTTAAGTAATCTCTACACCTAATGTGGGGCTTGAACTCATGACCCCAAGATTGAGAATCACATGTACTACCAACTGAGCCAGCTAGGTGTCCCTCTATTAATTCTTAAAAATTAATAAATATTAATAATTATTTAAATCTCTGACTATAACTATGGATTTGTCTATTTCTCCCTGCAGTTCGGTCAGTGTTTGCTTCAAGTATTTTGAATGGGTGGTTGCATACATATTTAGGATTTTCACGTCCTCTTTAACTGACCTCTTTATCGTTGTGAATTAAGCTTATTTTTGATAGCATTCTATCATCCAAAATTGACTATTTCTGATATTTGAGCAAATTTAGTACTGTTTCTATTATTTTTAATATGGTTTACAATTTTCTATCCTTTTTCTTTTAAATGATTTGTATCTTCATATGTAAAACATGGTTTCTCTGTTTCTCTCTCTCTCTCTTTCTTTCTTTCTTTTTTTTTTTTTGTAGACAGTGTATAGTTGGATCTTGAACATTTAATCTAATCTGCCAATCCCCAACTTTTAATCAAAGTGGTCAGACCCTTTAAAATTACTGTGATAATTGGCAAAATTAGCTTTAAATCTTGCTATTTTTTTTCTTTTATCTCTTTTGTACTTTGTTCCCCATTTTTCCTATTTCTTCTTAGGTAAAATGAGTGTTATTTATGATTACAATTTAACATCTGTTTACTTATTAGTTATAGCTCTTTGTGTTATTGTTTGGTGGTTGCTTTAGGATTTATAGAATGCATCTTTAACCTATCACAGTATATCTTCACGTGATCTTATAAAAATTTTAGTAGAACATAAGAACCGTACAAAGTATATTTTTTAGTTATCTTGGCCTTTGTGTTATTACAGTTATCCATATGATTTTATACATTTTATCAACTCCACAGTACATTACTATTACTGGTGTTTAAACAACTTTCTTTTAAATGTGTTTAAATAATAAGAAACAATCTTGTATATTTACCCAGTGTAGTTATCATTTCTGGTCTCTTCATTCAATGTGTAGATCCATATTTCTATCTTTCTTCTGCTTGTTGGATTTTCTTGTTTTGTGATAATGAATTATTTTGGCTTTGTATGTCTGAAAATATCTTTATTTTATCTTCATTTTTGAAATATATTTTCTCTGGATGTAGTAATCTAGGTTGACAGATTTTACTTTCAGTGCTTTAAAGATTTCCCCGTCTTATTGCTTTCCTTTTTTTTTTATTTTTTGTGTTTTTTTTAGATTTTTTGTTTTTTTTAATTTCTTTTCAGAGTACCAGAATTCATTGTTTATGCACCACACCCAGTGCTCCATGCAGTACGTGCCCTCCATAATACCTACCACCAAGCCCACACAACCTCCCACCCTTCACCCCTTCAAAACCCTCAGATTGTTTCTCAGAGTCCATAGTCTCTCATGGCTCATCTCCCCCTCCAATTTCTCCCAGCTCCCTTCTCCTCTCCATCTCCCCATGTCCTCCGTGTCATTCCTTATGCTCCACAAGTAAGTGAAACCGTATGATAATTGACTCTCTCTGCTTGACTTATTTCACTCAGCATAATCTCTTCCAGTCCCATCCATGTTGCTACGAAAGTTGGGTATTCATCCTTTCTGATGGAGGCATAATACTCCGTAGTGTATATGGACCACATCTTCCTTATCCATTTGTCTGTTGAAGGGCATCTTGGTTCTTTCCACAGTTTGGCGACCGTGGCCATTGCTGCTATAAACATTGGGGGACAGATGGCCCTTCTTTTCACTACATCTGTTTTTGTCTTTAATGAGAAATTTACCATCATCCTGATTTTTGCTTCTGTGTGTATGGCAAGTCTATTTTCATGTCTGTTTTTTATATTTTTCTCTTTATGATGGGTTTTGAGCAATTTGATTTTGATGTGCCTTGGTGTATTCTTTTTTCATATTGCCTGTGTTTGGAATTTAACATCGTTGATCTTTGGCTTTATAATTTTTATCAAATTTGAAATGTTTTTGGCTGTTATTTCCTCAGATACTTTTTTCTGCCCTTCCCCTCTATGAATACCAGTTACACACATATTAGACCACTCAAGGTTTTGTTCCACAGCTCACTGATGCTCTTTTCATTCATTGATTATTTTTTTCCTCCATGTGTTTGTTCTTGGATAGCTTCCATTGCTGTGTCTTCAGATTCACAAATCTGTTTTTCTGCAATGTTTAACATGCCCTTTGATTTAGGTAGTGTATTTCATTTTTTGTCTCAGGCTTATCATTTATGTTTTTAGAAGTTTTATTTGGGTTATATCTCTATTTAAATTTCTTGAACACCTGGAATACAGTAACAATGGAATGTTCTTTTCTATGTATCTTTCACAGATCATTTTCCTGCTTCTTTGCATGTCTAATTATTCTTAATTGTTGTCTGACATTGTGAATATTTTCCTGTTACATAATAGACTTTTCGTATTCCTATAAATATTCTTTTTTTTTCTCTAAGTAGGCTTCATGTCCAATATAGGACTTGAACTCATTACCCTGAGATCAAGAGTTGCACTCTACTGACTGAGCCAGCTAGATACCCCTAAAAATATTCTTGAGCTCAGTTTGCTGTTAGGTTACATGGAAACAGTTTGATCCTTTAAGGTTGTGCTTTAAGATTTGCTAGACAGGATCTAGTGTTCAATAAAGGGTTAATTATCACCCATAAATGAGGCAAGTCTGTTCTTAGGATTCTACCCAATACCCTATAAATTATCCACCAATATGGTTTGGGGGAAATATATGATTTTTGGCCCATGGGAATGCAGGCACTGTACTCTCTGATCCTTTTAGGAGGCCCTTTTTTTTAAAAAAAAGATTTTATTTACTTATTTGATAGACAGAGATCACAAGTAGGCAGAGAGGCAGGCAGAGAGAGAGGCAGAAGCAGGCTCCCTGATGAGCAGAGAGCCCGATGCGGGGGTCGATGCGGGGCTCGATGCGGGGCTCGATGCGGGGCTCAATCCCAGGACCCTGGGACCATGACCTGAGCCGAAAGCAGAGGCTTTAACCCACTGAGCCACCCAGGCGCCCCTTTAGGAGGCCTTTATACAACCTCTGGTAGTTTATTCACATGCATACCTTGATCATATTCTGCTGACCGCTCAAGGACTTTTTGTAGCTCTCTCCTTTCTGGTACTCTGCTGCATGTACTCTATGTGCCTTGCTCTGGAATCTCAGTTCTGTCTCCTCCATTCAGGCAATCTCCTGGACTCTGCCTGGGTTGTACCTCTCTGTGTTGTAATCTGGAAACTTGAGGCAATTGTAGGGGTTGCTCCTATCATTTCCCATCTCCCAGGGGTTACTATCCTTTGCTGTAAAGCCATGTTTCATTTATTTTACCTATTCTTTTAAAAGTTGTTCTTTCAAGCATGAAAGCATTTTGCTCTATTTTATCTGGAAACTTAAGTTAACTGTTTTTAAGTCATCCCTGCCCCATTGTGTGGACTCCTTTGTCATTGTGATCAGTCACTCCAGCTTTCCCTTTCCTGCTCGACCTCCTTCCTCAGCCCTTTCCTTGACTCCAGATCCTGGTTTAAGCATTTCTGCAGTGATAGGAATTTCAGTGTAACTCTGTAAAATCCTTGTTCTAGTTTACAACCTTAAGAAGTCCCTCATGTACTCCTGTTCATTATTACGAAAGGTATCTATTTATTTTTAATTAATTTTTTTTTCTAGATTATAAGGCGCAGAAGGAGATCACATATGAGGAAGTCTGTGTTAGAATACTGGCAGATGTGGTGAAGCATGGGGTGCATGCTCAGCCTCAGATCCAGTCTTCATGGGAAGTCAGATGTTCATTGAAGATCCCACAGAAAATTTCCATAATGTTCTCACAGGAGAAGTAGTGTGTGTCAAGCTCCTGAGTGTATCTGGCCTTTGGCTCACTGTCAAGTCTGTGTATCCAAGGTTGCATGGTCCTACAGCATAATGTTCAGGAATCCTTCAGATAAATGCCTCTCAAAGGGGGCAAGGACTTAACAGCACCTTTGGATCCCATGGAGTGTCCAGAATGATGCCAGTGGTTCACAACAATATCTTGTGAGTACCCGTTTTGCAAACATGATTTCTAATATTCCCATCCATGCAGGCTATATAGCACTTCCCCTGTTTCTCCAGTGAAGAAATACTGACTCAAGGAGGCAAAGTGACTTGCTTTGTCTCAACCAGTAGGTTACAGAGGCCTGCTTCAATGAAGATGTGAAGATGTGAAGAAATCTTCACATGAAGATTTCATTCCTGAATATTTTTCAGTGTCCCGTCTAACCCATTCTATTCATACCGTTATTTTGGAGACAGCAGATAACGCAATGCTGTCTTGTTTTAAGTCACGAAGTAGCAGAATGGATCATTGTTATGAACTGCACCATGCCCTCCCCATCAAATTCCTATGTTGAAGCCCTAACCCCAATCTGGTTATATTAGGATACAACACCCTTAAAAGGGGTAATTACAGTTAAATGAGATCATAGAGTAGGACCCTAATCCAATGTGACTGGTGTCCTTATAAGAAGAGGGAGAAATACCAGTGATGGACACAAAGGGTAAAGGCCACATGAGGACAGAGTGAGAAGGTGACCAAGGTGAGACAAACTGAAGAGAAAGGCCTTAGGAGAAACAGTCCTGCTGACACAACAATCTTGGACTTCTAATCTCCAGAACTGTGAGGCAAATAAATGTTTGTTGTTTAAGCCCCCAGTCTACAGTACTTTGTTATGGCAACCCAGCCAGAATCCTCAAGACCAAACAAAGAGTCAAAAATCAAGATTTCTATATTCCTTTGCAAAATCTAACATTTTGTGGATTGGGGATGTTTGACTCTCTCATCAATTCAGATAACTTGACTCTGTGGAGCTCATATGCCAACATCTTGTTTAATAATTCAACCATCCCTCCAAACACCAGGGAAAATGTCTGTCGCACCTCCTGGGAGCTGTGTTTGGAAACCATTTTTCTCAATTTGCTGAAGGTCCCTACTGAATGGTGGTGGCCCAGGTTTCTCGGGATAGGTGAATACAGAATAAGGCTCTGAAAGTGGCATTTTCTGCCACAGGAGCCAGTATGGGCAATGTCCCTAAGAGCATCTTTGAGTCCAAGTCAAAAGCCACAGATCCAAGCAGCAAGAGGGAACCCTGAAGGACTGATATGGTGCCATGGTGCTTTGTAACAACCATATTAGTGTGGGAGGCACACATAGTCACACATAATGCCCCAGAGAGGTGGGGGTGCTGAGCCCCTAAAAACTCACATGATGGACACAGGTTTTTGTTTGTTTGTTTGCTTTTAATATTCTAAGTACTTGTGATATTTCCCAAATTCCACAACTTCATCCACACTTTTCTTGCTCCTATATATTCCTTCCAAATATCAGACTTTGTTAACCCAGATACCTTCAAGCCTAGCTCATCAGCACCCACCTTCTGTATTTCTCTCTTCCTCTTACATGGGGAAGCATGGTGATTTTGGCCATTCAGTGCCAGCCTGAAAAAGCACAAAAGATATGTGGTGTGTCACGTGAGGGCAGAGTTCAGAACGCCCTCTACCAACTGTAGTAGAAATCCCTTCCTCAGGGGAGGTGAGTAAACTCCACATGGCCCAAGGTGAAGATGCAATCCCAGCCTGGAGCAGTGGTAGTTAAACTAGAAACAATCCAGCTTAAATTATTATATCAGTTTAGCTCTGAAGGAGCAAGAGGAAAAAGAGATCAATATTGATATCTTTATTTAAAGGGAGTGGAGGGCTGAGGGCTGCATGTGTGTGGGCAGAGTGAAGAGGTTAAGAAGACCTGAATGCGGGCAGATCAGCCTTTGTCCCCAGCTCTGTCCACACTAGTCTCTGGAAGCCCTGAGTTCAACACTGTATGGGGAGTGTCCAGAGAGGCCGAGAATGCCCTTCAGCCTCCACTGTGCCTATTTCCTCTTATACTTTATGGCAGGATAAGGAAGGAGACAAATGAGGAATGCACTCATGCTGTGTGATTAAATTCCCAAGCCAAATGTTTCCAAGTCTCCCCATTTTCCTCCACACAGATCCCCCGGAACCATGCTGCTAGAGGAGTCCTCAAGGCAGTTGCCATCATACTGAGTGTCAGGACCAGGTACTCCAGAGACCACATCATAGACTTCTCCCACAGCTCCTGGTGAAACCTGGTCTCCTGAGGTTCTCCAGCCTGTGATCTTCAACACCTCAAAATCCAGCCATTATTAGCACTACCAAGGAATCTGATAGATGCAAAACTCCCTTTCCAGATGGCATTCAAATATTTACATGTGCAGTGGGATTAACATTTCATAGAGAAACAACAAATTCTTTTCCCACAGTACTCCCAAGCATCCTTTGGCCTTACCCCCAGTGAGGCATCAGCTAGGGTATGTAGTGCATACTGTGCACAGCAGAGTGGGGAGGGACAGAGAAAGAGGGTGGGGCCAGGGGAGAGAGGGAAAGAGAGAGAGAGAGAGAGAGAATTTATATTACACAATCTTTTAACATCTCAAAACTGGACTTTTGCAAATCATGTCTGAAACAATAGTCTGAGATGAAAAAAGCATTTTGAGTTTCAAAGTTTAGGCCCTGACAAACAATGAGTGTTCATTTAGGAAACAATTTTAGAAAATTTAGTGTTCATTGAGGGTTGCTGGAGGGAAGATAGTTGGGGGATGGGGTAACTGGGTGATGGGCATTATAATAGGAGGGCACTTGATGGGTGTTATATGCAACTGATGAATCATTGAATTCTACCCCGTGAATCTAAAAATAATAATAATAAACATTAAAATTAAAAATAAAAGAAAATGAGGACTCTTGGGCCCTGGGGGAAAACAAACAATGCATGTTCATTTTGATTCAGTTTTTTGTTTGTTTGTTTGTTTGTTTGTTGTTTGTTGTTTGTTTTTTGTTTTTGTCCTGAAGAGTAGATCAAATTTTCATGGGCTGGAGAGGGATGGAGAATTTAGAGAAGAAAAGGGGAAATGTGGAGTCATGAAACTCTGAGCAAGATCCCAGGGCACTCCCCCAGAAGTCAGAGCCCTAGCAGAGAAAATAGGTGGAGATGACCAGAGGGTAGGGCAGAATCCAGATGACTCAGGGAATCTAGGAGTATAGAAGAGCCCACCTGCTTGGAAAATCTGAGTGCCTTACCCCCACCCCAGCATAGACATGGTCCTGGATCTGTGGTCACATAGGCTATTGGATACATACAGCATCACAGAACCCCCTTTTACTCCAGAGTTGCCTAAGAAGCCTGTGTCAGGAGTACCACAGAAGGGTACCCAACTCCTACCCCAGTTCTTGAGGCTTCAGAATGGCATAGGCTTTGGGGGGCTACTTCTAGGTCCCTAAGAGAGCCTAAAGTCACTGGGAGAAGGTTGGACTGAAGTGTCTTTGCATTCAGAAGTGAGAGGCAACCAGCAGCCAGCACACACCAGAGACTAGCTATGGAGGTGCACCTCTCAGGGTATGGCAGATTGAAAGTGACATAACAAAGAATAGACACCCATCTCCACCTAGCTCTGAGGCCATGGCACCAAGGAACCATATAAAACACAGCCATAACCTGACGGAAGATTGGAAGAAGAATGCACATGTGGGGTGTGTGTGTATGTGTGTGTGTGCGTGTGTGTGTGTGTCCTGACCTGTCTAAAATTTCATTTTGGCCACCAGTGGAAAGGGGCTTAAAAAATAAATTACATCATACAAACATAAATCAGCATTTCTTGAAAACTTCTAGATTCATACCCAGCTACTCCGTTTTATTTATCTTTTAGAGCAAATTTTAAGCACATAATAAAACAAGAGATATAGATGGGAGAAAGCTTTATTGCCAAGGATTTAAACTTCAAATAGATGTAATCCTACCTGTAGTTGAAAAGTTATAAATTTCATTATTGAGTGAATATTTTACTGCTATGGGAACTACCAAAAAACAAAGACATATAAAATTGCCACAGTTTTTTTTTTAACTTCTATGACAAAAACATACACAAAAATTATAAATCCATTAGACTTTCAAACCACAATACTGTTGAGTAGCAATTCAGTTCCTTTGGTGTGCCTCTTGGCATGCGTGTGTCAGCTCACGAAGAACCAGCCATGAAAGCAAAGCTTTAGTTAAGAAGAACAGGGTTAGATCAAAACCATCTATCCTATGTGGAAAGAGATCCCTATCGAGAAGTCCACAAATCACTAGCAAAAAATGAAAAAGCAACAACAGCCACAAATTGAATTGTGACTGTACTAGGAGTACCTTACATGACTTAGTCACAGTTCCAGCAATGCCCTTCCCTGTGAGAGGCCTGAACCAGGCTCCATTTATTATTACCAGACCCTCAGGTGTCCCACTCTAGCAAAGGGCCATGATGATGTTTCTGGTCCCCGGGTGTCACTGTCACCTGAAAACTGCCCCAGTACTTTTATGTTCTCTGCAGACTTGGATGCCATGGGCCTGGCCCAGGTCCCAGCTGGTAGTCCAGCTTCTGTGGGTAGAGAACAGGAATATAAGAACCCTCCAGGATTCTGCCATTGAAAGCAAGGCCCTGCTGTCCTAAGACTAATATTCCAGCACAGTCTCTGTAAGACAGCTTAGGCTGTCACAACCAAATACTATGCACCAGGTAGCTTATACAATAGACATTTATTTCTCATGGTTCTGGAGGGTAAAACTCCAAAAGGAGGGTGCTAACATAGCCATGTTCTGGTGAGGACCTTCTTCTTGGTTTGCAGATGGTCACCTTCCCACTGTGTCCTCAAATGGCAGGAGAATTAAAAAGAGGAAAAAAAAAAAAAGCTCTGTGGTGTCTTGTCTTAGGTGTCTCTAACCTATCATGGAAGCTCCACCCTCATGAAGTCATCTAAACCTAATCACCTTCCAAAGGTCTCACCTCCTCATACCATCACATTGGGGGTCAGAGCTTCAACATATGAGGTTTTGTGGGATGAAAACCTTTTGTCTTTAACAGTATTCAAATAGAGGCAAGGGTTTCAATTGCCCAGTAGTCACAAAACAGATGGGAGAGACTCCAATCCTTATTCATCATAGCAAGGGCTGCTCCCTGAGTTATTTAACTCCAGAGGCCAGAATCTCATCTGGCATGCTGCCTCCAGGGAGCATTGAATTGTTAGAAATTCAGGGAATGTTGGGGATGTCAGGATAGGGGGAGTGTTGGGATTGTTGGAAATGTTGAACATTTGGGGAGTATTGGGAGTGTTGGGGATATGTTGGGAATTTGGGGGATATTAGGAGTGTTGGGAATATTGGGAGTGTTGGGGATGTTGGGAATTTGGGGAGTGTTGGGAGTATTGGGAATATTGGGAATGTTGGGGATATGTTGGTAATTTGGGGGTTATTAGGAGTATTGAAAATGTTGGAGGGTGTTGGGAGTGTTGGAAATATTGGGAGTGTTGGGGATATGTTGGGAATTTGGGGAGTATTGGGAATGTTGGGAATATTGGGAGTGTTGGGATATGTTGGGAATTGGGGGGATATTAGGAGGATTAGGAATATTGGGAGTGTTGGGAATCTTGGGGGTGTTGGGAGTGTTGGAAATATTGGGAATGTTGGGGATATATTGGGAATTTGGGGAATATTAGGAGTATTGGGAATATTGGGATTGTTGGGAATGTTGGGGGGTGTTCGGAGTATTGAGAATGTTAGGAGGTATTGGGAGGTATTGGGAATGTTAGGAGCGTTAGGAATGTTGTGAGTTTGGGAGTGTTGGGTGTATTGAGAATGTCGGGAATTTGTGGGATATTGGGAGTGTTGGGAAAGTTGGGAGTGTCAGCAATATAGACTCTAATCCTCAAAGTGTTCAGGTTTCCTGTTAGTTGTGGCACTTTTGCCATCAGGAAATTCCTTCACAGCTAAGGAGTCCTTAGTTGCAAACTTATCCTTTCTTAATGGCTCTCTCGCAACAGGGAGCTGAGGTACATGTCCCATTCCCTGACTGTGTGCTCTCACTTCCATGCCTTTGTATGTGCTGTTCTCTCCTCCAAGCACACCCTCCCTGCATGGTCTTCCTGGCAAATTCTCACTCACTTTGAAGTCCCCTCCTTGTGAAAGTTTCTACAACCCACTGGGCAGTGAAATCATTCATAATTCCAGCAACTTACTTTTATTTTTTACTGCTAATATTTTACTATAATTATACATTCTTTTAACTATGGTCTGAGCTCCTAAAGATCTCGACATTTGATTTTTTCCATTTCATGGCAGATGCCACTGGTGTCCTGCTGGTGCCAAAGGCTGCCTGTGACTGAGGTTCTCTTCCTGAGCGCCTGTGTTCTCATGTTGGGAGTGTGCTTGGACTCACTCACAGGATAAGCCAAGAATAGCAGGATGTGAATACCTTGAAACAGCCTTCAACCAGAGAAGTTTGTGGGGAATTGTGAGTGAGAACCCAACAACAAGTCTTGGTTGGGATGACTCTGAACGTGTTCATATCCTCATCTCATAGTTGACTTCTGAGGACCCCAACTCCAAAAAGGAGGTCCCAGATTTTGGTTCAATGTCTGACTTCAGTTAGGTTCTTAATAAATGTTTGATGAACAATCAGCCCTAAAGTGAATCAGAAATTCATTCATTTATTCATGCATGTAATGAACATTCTTGGAGAACATATCAGGTTTTAGAAATTGTGCTAGATGCAACATGGTGTGCCTAAATGATCATTTTAAGGAATCTAAAATCGAATGCAGGAAATAATACATGCAAATTCATAATCTTACTAATTATCAATTTTAGTGTACTTACCCCCAAATTTAGCATCTTAAAACAACAAACATTTATTAACGTGCACAGTTTCTCTGGGTCAGGATCCCAGGGAAGCCTGACTGGGTACATCTCATTCAGGGACTCCCATGGGGTTGCAATCAGGCTGACGGCTCAGGCTGCATCATCCAAAGGGTTGGATGGGGCATCCACTTCAAAGGCAGCTACTCACACGGCTGGCAAGCTGGGGCTGACTGTTAAAGGGAGGCTTAGTTCCTCTATTGGACTCTACAGTGTGCATATAGGATTCTAAGTAACTGGGGGGAAAAAAAAAAAGAGTCCTCTCGGCTTTCAGCTTTGCTGAGTCACCCTTTGGTACCTTGAGTTCAGCAAGCACAAGGAGCAGCATTTTCTGTCTTTCCCTGGGTGATCACTAACTAGGAGGTTAAAAATTCCTACACATGTTTAAGAGAGGGTTGGAGGCACAGAACCCTCTATCTCCTCATTTTCTGGGGATGTTAGTATTCCGTGGAGAGCCAGGGAGGAGCCCTCCTGGTGCTCCATCCTTGGTGTGCCAGCTTTGAGCCCAGAACATGGCTGATCGTCTGCTGCTAAACAGTACAAAATGGCTGAAAGTGAGGGTGCTGGCTTGACTTTGAGGAAGTTATGTGTCCTCTCCTTGCCTCCTTTTCCTTATGTGCAAACAAGGATGATCATAGTAGATACCCCATGAAGTTGATTAGCGATGAAATGGGTTAACACCCATGGAGCACCGAGTGCCTGACATGCAGAAAACACTAGACACAAGCCACCTTTACTACTCTCCTGCTGGACGTTTTGCTTTCATGCAGAATTCTGCCACCGCTATGATAGGTCATTCAGCTAGACATCACTTAAAAAAAAATAAGAATCAAATTACTGAATTGATAAAATATAAACAAAGTAATTGATGTTAGGGACTTCATAATAATCGTGCTTTCAGGCAGACACACGACCCCCTTCCTCTATGTGAAAGCACATCTGTAAAACCCATAATATCAATTACTTTGTTTATAAAATCATCACACACACACACACACACACACACACACACACACACCCATAGCAGTGTGGCAGACTGTCATGTGCAATAGAAGTGGTCAAATGAGAAAGAATAGAATTCCTTAGGATCAGAAGCTGGGTCCCTGGATGGGGCACTTACTTAGCGTTTCAGCAGGGGTGAAGGGACACAGAGATCTGCCAATTGTGTTTTGGGCACAGGAACAGCATGGGCAGAAGTATAGAGGGAAGGGAGTTAGCCAGGGATGTCTGGATCCCCCCTTCTCAGGAAGAGAAGCTGTGATAACCACCCCTGAAGAGGTTCCTCCAAAGCTCACCAGGGTTTTGGCACTCATGGTTATCTTCCCTGAAGCTATGGAAATACAAAAAAAAAAAAAAGAAGAAGAAGAAGTGTTCTTGAATTAGATGTCCAGCCTGCCCCGAGCCAGGTCTCAAGCAAATGAAAACCAAGGCTGAACTGAGATGAGCAAATGACACTGCTGAAGAAGTCAGTTATCTAAAAGATTGGGAGTGGGGTGGACAGCCAACAAAAAGGAGAGCAGGAAGCCAGCTCTCCCAGAGTAGAAGCCAGGGGGCCACTTTGGTTTACTGAGGAGCAGCCTCCTCATCCAGGCTTTCTAGTATGTGAGGTGACAGGCAAAGAAGAACCAGTAAGGACAGATTAGAGTGGTGGGTATGGCCTGAGAGACAGACTGGAAGAGGTGAGGGGGTGGGGCTTGGGACCACAGTGCCGTTGGGAGTTTTAGGAATTGGGATGGTGTTGGTGGGCTCAGAGGGGACTTTAGTGGCATTGCTCCAATGCATCCATGCAGGGAAGACAGCTGGAACTAGAATAAGACTGTGGCCAGGAGCCTGATGGAAGGGGAACATCTGGAGCAGCATCCTGAGGAACAGTGCACAGGAAATTCTTTTTGAGTCAAACCTTCTTCTCTTCAGCATGAAGTCCCCACTCCAATCTGTTCCTAGTTGCTGATGCTCATCCCAGTGCTTGGTAACCACTGCTACGCTCTGTCTTTCCTCTTTCCCACTCACTCCTTCTTCTGGGAAGATGCTGGCTCAGCCCCCAATGTGGCTCTTGGCTTGGGATGATGGGGAACTATGGGCAGCACTCTGGCTGTCCCCATGGACCCTCTAAATGGATGTTGGCTTCCACCCTGAGCCTATTTCCTCCTAGCTTTGTGCTGTCAGGAGCCATGGTTCTGCAAACCCATTTCTTTGGCTGAAGCTGATAAAACACTGGAGTTGGTTTTAATTTTTGATGATGTGGAGGTTTGTAGATATGTTCCAATGGTTCCACCACTCCCATTCTTCTTAATTCAAATCATTTTGTGGGCAAGGAGAGGGCCAGGGAGATAGATCTGCACCCTGTCCCGAGGCTTTCAATTCAGGAGGCTAAAGTGGATTTTCTTGTTGTGAATGCTAAACCCCACCAATTGCAGGTATAAGCCACTTTCTGTCAAGTCAAAGATGACTTTTCTTCTTAACCCAGTGTTCTCTGAAAAATGGGGACTTGTTGATTTTATCTCTGGATGTGTTAATAAGGAGCTTCTCCCCAGTTACATGTGAGACCCAACTCTGCAAGTTCTGTGCCACCCCCTCACCCATGTTCTCATGAGACTTGGCTAGACTAGGCTAGACTAGGCTGTGGAACCAGTGGGGGAGGGTAAGAAGCCTGGGCAGCTCCCCAGTGCTTAAACTCCTGAAGTGGGCAGGGATTGGTGGGATGGAGCTCACCTACTGTCCCTCATTCCACTTGTTTTCCTTGTTATTTCCTCCATCTTAGGATGTCTATCTTCTTCTGCTTTTATCTTCTTTCAAAATTATCTTTTGGATATTTTCCCAAGATAGGTATATGGTTTATAGACTTGTGGCAGACCTTCCAATGACTACAGCCAACAGATAGTAGGTGTGATCATGAAGCAGGTTGGAATCCTGATGACATTGTTATTCTGGCTCCTTGACCTCTCAGCTCTATTAGCCAATAATACCCTTCTTGACTCAAGTTAGTTTAATTTCAGTTTATTCAACCAAATAATCCAGACTATTACTACACACACACACACACACACACACACACACACACAAATTATCCTTGTAATTTATTGCATAGACATTAGTCAAACTTCTAGTATGATTATAGAACAGGACTAGATGCAGGAAGAGATGTGAATTGATATAAGATCCATCCATTCCTCTCAAAGAAGTTATATTCTTGTTGGTGAGGCAAGACATATCTCAGATTATATAATATAAGATTCAAGTAACAGATCAATTTAGAAGAGATCAGTGCCAGAATATGAATCTTTAAACAATGGTCTTTTCTCTTTGGGTTTTAGGATAACAATGGCTAGTTCCAGAGAAGATTCCAAAGATCATTTTTCACTTAAAATATTTACCCAGAGGTAGAAGAGACTCAAACATCCTCATTTTTCTGCTGAATAAATGAAGTCCCGAGTAGAAAAGATCCAGACAAGATCCACTGTAAATTGTTAGTAGATCTGGGACCCAACCCTGGCATTCTTATTACATTAAAGTGTGGCACCACTCTGCTTTGCTTTATTTTGGATTTTTGGGTCTTCTTGGATTTTAGCTGTTCAGATATAATCCAAGTATGCTGATGTAGGTATCCAGCTATATGAATGACAAAAACATTGCTGAACATTTGTATTTGCAATTCCCATCATCATCATCATCAAATAACTACTAAATACTGAATTATGCAAATTGAGCCCAATCTCTACATTACAAATTTGTGGGAATATTAAATCAATTATGATCATTGTATTAATTTGCTAAGGTTGCCATAACAAAGTACAACAGGCGAGGTGACTTAAACAACAGAAATATATATGCTCACAATTCTGGACGCTGAAAATCCGAGATCAAGGGATTAGTTTGTTGGTTTCTTTGAAAGCCTCTCTTCTTGGCTTGAAGATGGTCACCCTGTGTATCCCATGTGGTCTTTTCTCTGTATGCATCCGTGTTCTGATATCTTCCTATAATTATCTCAGACATAGTAGGTTAGGGCTCATCTGAATGACCTCATTTTAACTTAACTATCTCATTGAAATATTCTCTCCTAAGGGGGACCTTGGTGGTTCAGTCCTTGAGTATCAGCCTTTGGCTTGGGTCATGATCCCTGGGTCTTGGGATCGAGCCCCACATCAGGCTTCCTACTTGGCAGGAAGCATGCTTCTTTTTCTCCCACTCCTCCTGCTTGTGTTCCCTCTCTTGCTGTGTCTCTCTCTGTCAAATAAATAAATAAAATCTTTTTTTTTTTTTTAAAAAGGAAGCTTCTATCTCCAAATCAGTCACTTTCTGAGGTATTGGGACTTAGGACTTCAACAAAAGAATTTGGGGGGGTGCATAATTTAACAGTCACTTACATTTTTCAAGACAATATAAAAAGAAATAAAAGAATATTAAGCATCATAGAACATAAATGTAAGGGGAAAAGGAAAGGAGACTTCATCTTGGGCCCATGTATTACAGTACTTCATATGCTGAGGCTTTCACCTCTGCACAGACAAATCACCCTCCCCACCAGACTTAAACTCTTCAAGCTGTAGCCTGACACTTCTTCCCTCTGTCAGCCTCCAGTCAATAATAACTCTGTATCACCCATTCACAGAGGCTCAGAAGCACAAGAAAGTCACAAGGCATCACATAGCTGAAACCATGATAGGCCACAGAGCATATGAGACCCCTTACTTCCTCTTGTATGGTTTTGTTGTTTTCAGGGAATAGTAATGTACACATTAATTAATGTATGTATTAAATCAATAGATTGTATATTAATTGATCATGTGCTGATGTAATTAACAATTTGTAGTATAATTAATAACTATAATTAACACTACTTATAAACTTTCAACAATTAACATATAATTATTAATATAAGTATGATTGTTTTCATACTACATTAATATAATGTATCATGTTATGTTAAAATATAATTAATAACTGTATTTAATATATAGTAATTATGTATTACATATAGTACACAATAATATGCAATATATATTTTTATATAAGTAAAGTTATATGTTAATATATAATGTATGATACTTTTATATTATTTTTATTATACCATATGCAGTTACATTTTATATTGTATTATATATAGTAACATATAATGATTTTATATATCTAATTATATATTAATATATTATATTTAATATGTGTAACAAATTCCAATATATTATATATTATTAGGATTATTATTTTATGTTTAATATAAAGATATTGGATATTTAATATACTTAATATACATTTAATATATAATTATATTACTATATATTTATAGGTATATACTAATATACCTTATTTACTATACTAGGATATTAGCATATATTAATGTATAATGCATACTTATTGTATATTAATATATACTATAAGTTATATATTATACTATATAATTACTATATATCAATTATGTAGCCAGGTCTTTAAACTCTTATCTCTGTTTCCTTGAATGTTACTATATTAACTATGAACATAATTTGACCCTGGGTAGGCACTGAGCTTTTCTGAGCCTCAACTTCTCTATTTTCAAAATGAAGACAATATTTGCGTGCCTGTCAGGAAGAACAGTTATGGCAATGGTGGATATGACACAAAGATGAAGTCTATAAAATACCAATCACACAATAAGGATGATTGCCTACCCAGAGGTTGCTGCGGTAGGGCACTGTGGCAATGCCAGGGCTATGTCCCTGCAGAATCATGGCTCCATTTATCGCAAAGGAACCATGATAGGCGCCACTTGCAGATAGTGTAGAAACTCTGTGATGAAGAATTATAGTTTGATTACATGCTGTGTGACTCCTAAAAAAACTCTCAATTATCTTACATTTTGTTTGGCTGCTCATGGGGAAGGCTGCCCTTGAAACTTACACCACAATGAGGTAAGTGACATCAGGTAGTTTTGTTTGGGAAATTAGAAGCTTGAGGTTTGTAATAAAAAAAAAAAGATAAGAGTGGGAGGAAATGTTTTAGCAGAAAATCTCAGAGAGAATTGGTAATTTCCTTGGCTGCTCCCAAGGCAAGTGCTTACATGCCTCTACATCTTCTTCTTCCCTGAACAAGTTCATCGGAAGATAAAACATATTCATTTGCCATCACTGAAATCAATTATATGAATTTCTAACACAGAATAGAAATGAGGAAGATGGGGAAAAAAGAAATGAGGAAGACAGGATTTAAACTGAGAGTCTGTTAAGATGAAAATCTCTGAAGAAGAATTGTGTAAAAGGGTCCCACTATTATATTCCCGAACATAATACTAATATAAACAATAGCAACTGGCCTCTGGTTGCGGTCTGTGCACAGGCACTGATGGGTCCATTTCATGTGTTGCTTCTAGTCCTGAGACTGTATTCCCCATGTTGTAACAAGACATTTGAGCTCACATAGATGACACAACTTCCTGGATGCCTCTGCCTCCCCAGCAGCCAAGTTAAGTGCTAGTTTGAAGAAGAATACCCTGGGTCTAAATGGGGAGAAACTGGAACTTTTCATTGGTGTTAGAATTATTTGGTTTGTTAACTATTTTGTGTTGAATTAAAAAAAAATAGGAACTTACTTAATTTAAATAAATAGTATTTATTATATGCATATTTTATTTTAATATATAAATGTATACATAATTGTGAGCATTTAAAACACTTTGTATTTGGTCATAATATATTTTATAATATATTCATAAATCAAAAGAGACAAAAAACAGTATTCACCAGTTACATATGCACTTTGACCCCATGACCCTGTTGTGTTCTTTTTTCATTGGCAAAGTTGATTGTTAATGTCTGTTGTTCACTCTGCTTTACAGAGAGGAGAGAAGGAAGAAAGACAAGATCTTCTATCACCACCTCCTGTGCCCCCAAAACATGGTCATTACTATGTGGGAAATATTTTGCCTATATAGTATCATACATTAAGTACTAAATTTATAACCTTTCTATCACCTTTCTATCAGAGTTTTCTTGAGCATTGCAGAACATCGGCTCAGGGAAGCCAGAGTCAGAGCAAGTGTATAGGGTGGAGGCAGTGCAGGCTTCCAGAGTGGGAGAAACTAAGAGCGAAATGTGATGGCAGCTCTGTTGGAGCCATGAGGACCTCCAAAGACCTAACGATAGCAATTGTCATTCAGCCATTGAGAAAGGTTAAATCCAGTATCCACAAAACACTAACCACCAAGGCTGAGTGTGAACATGGTTTATATTGCCATATAAGATGTACATTTTGACACCCAAATACATTAACTCTATCATGTGGAATATTCGGGTCTGGAGAACATGCTGTTCACCTATGGCGGTCGAGCTGCTCCGGTAGACCAGTCACATGGAAACAACACTTAGCACATTGTAGGCAAGGCTACCCATTATCAATACATCCATCTAGATCAAATAAGCAATGATCATGTCACAGACAGGGGACTTTTTAATCCTAAGTGGACTGGGAATTGTCAGCGGGCCTCAAAAAGATAAGGTTTCAGATAGCATATTTCCATAATCGCACATCACTGTTTAAAATTTATCTCTCAGTAGAGAACTTCAAAAGTAGATTTATTTAAAGATAATTTTTCTGTATCAGTGTATCTCTTCTGCTGGAGAGAAATAACATCAAATGCAGCCTGTTGGCACTACGTTAGAGAAACAAACTATTAGGGAAAAGGAAAATCCAGAATGGAGAATAGACTCGGGAGGTTGGGATCCTCAGATGAAAAAAGAGAGAGAGCTAGGACCCCCCTTTTTGAGAAGTATCTGTATGCATCTGTTTTAATCTCATCCTCCCACTGATATTTAGGGGAAAAAAAGAGCAAGTCCACACTAATAGGACTGGACAAAAGGGCCGTATCCAGCGTATCCACTTTCCTCAGGTTGGGTTGTGGAGAAAGTATTCTCTGTGGCAGTCAGTTCATTTATATTTTAAACATCTGCTAGACTATGGTGACATGACTCCCTCTTAATCATCACTATCGAGAATGAATAAATGCATGCATTTATCTTGCACACTGTAATTGGCTGCAAAGCATCCAGCAACCCTTTCATTAGGGTGATGAGATCCAAAAATAGATGCTAAGTATGTTTATCGGAAACTAATAGACCCACCTGAAGAGTGAAAAATTCCTGTAAATGCAGCGATTTGCAGAGATGTGTGTGTGTGTGTGTGTGTGTGTGTGTGTGTAGGATGCACATGTGTGAACAAGCATGCATATGTGTTTTCAAGGGAGCAACGGGAAGGAAGAAAACTAAGAATTCATTCTTCCATCACGTTAAGTTCTTCTTTGCAAGGAATATGCGTATTCAGTGTAATTCACCTCCATCGGTGTGATCATTGAGTCGGTTTCTCCACTCCTTCCTCTACTGGTTGAGTTTGAGTTCCTACTGAGCAGTCTCGGGTTCTGTGGAGCTCCATGACGCCCTGCAGGCATCAGTGGGCCCCCCTTGCGAGCCACCCAGGAAGGGCTGCACCACTGTCTTCCCCCTTTCCACATCTCAGATTAGGCTTTGGTGAATTATAATTGTATATTTAGGGCTCTCACTTGGATCTTAGTAGGAGTGATCGTGCAGGAGGCAGGATGTTGGTTTCCATGACCCCCAGTCCTCACCATCTGATGTTATACCTGTGAATATGTTACTGCAGCAACAATAGCAACAACAATAAAAACCCAAATACAGATTTCGGTTCTTGGAAGTAAGGTTCTTCTGTAAGAAATACTTAAAAATATGAATGCAGCTTTGAAATCAGGCAGTGGCCAGAGGCGGGAAGGATCTTTGAAGAGCCTGATACTAGTGAAAGTCTTGACTGCCTTGAACAGACTGTTAGCAGAGATACGAATGTTAAGGGTTCTGATGATGAGGACTCAGAGGAGGTGAAAAGCTTTGGACAGAAACCCCAAGTTCCCTCACAGGATGCCTAAGCATCACAGACAGACGTTAGAAACATGCACTTGAAGCCAGTGGCTGGTGGGAACGCACAGAGTAGGCTCCGGGAATGCTGCATCTGAAGGCTCAGAAGAGAGTGAGGAAATGTGATTGGAAACTGGAGGTCAAGAATCCTTATTATGTATTGGCAGAGAGCTTAGTGAAATTGTGTTTAGTGGTTATGCAGAAAGTAGAAATTGTAAATGACGAACTTGGTCATTTAGCTGAGGAGAGTCTCGATCTCAGTGTTAAAGGTGCAGCCTGTTTTCATCGTGCTGTTTATAGGAAAATGTGAGAAGGGAGAGATAAATTGAGGGAAGACTTGCCAAGCAAGAAGTGAAAAGGACCGATGGTTTGGAAAATTGGCAGTCTATCCAGACAGCAAAAGACACTATAAAGGAGAAACTCACTGTCAGGAATGTATCCTCTGGAGACAAGCATTAGTGTTACTGTTCAATTTTTTGCTAGTGCTTCGGAAGGATCAAAAGGCTTGACTTTATGAAAAGGTGATTATTCATTCCGCGACACAATAGACTTTTGGAAGAGATTGAGAATGTGTGAAGTCCGTAATTTCAATAAATTCAGGAGAATAAAGTGCAAAAAATTAACATTATTGTGTCCATAACAGTGAAATGAATGAAGCCCACAGTAAAATTTTTACCGAGCAGAACTGAGAGTCTATTCAAGACCAAGACTTGTCTCTTTTTCTCAGTTGTCCTGGTTTTGGTACTTTGGTTCTTTCTTTGTGTTCATAACGTTGTAACATGAAAGACTATGTGCAAATAAGAGAAGCTGAAATCAAAGCAGAGCCAACCAGAGCTAAAAAACTCCATCATAAGGGAAGGAATTTGAGGGAGCTTGATGCAAAAAAAAAAAAAAAAAAAGATGATTTGAGATATGTGTCAAAGGATAACATTTGCCTGCAGACTCAGGGAAGCCATGGGTCCTGGTGATTTCTTGCCTTTCTTAGGATTTGACCCGATGAATGTAAGAAATACACATCCACATCTTTTTGCTTCTTCTACTTTTCAGCAGTGGGTGCTGGGAAGGAGTGGGGGCTTGCAAGAGACAAAGGCTCATTCTACTGAAGCCCCATGTGAATCATCTTGGGATTGATGCTGTCTGGATAGTTGGGGTTTGTGATATGTTTCTGCACCTCCTGAGAGGATTGTATGGTTTCTTCTTTTTATTCTGTTAATGTGGCAAATTATATTGATTGATTTTTGAATATTGAACCAAAATACATTCCTGGGATGAATCTTACTTGGTTGTACTGTATTATACTTTCCTGTACTGTGCTGGCTTTGATTTGCAAATATTTTGTGAGGATTTTTGTATCTATGCCCAAAGAGATATTAGGGTCATATCTGGCCTCTTGTTAAGAGGTAGAAGGTGTTTCCCACTTTTATTTTCTGGAAGCTGTTTAATAGAATTAATATTATTTCTCCTTAAATGTTCATTTAAGGCTTAGATTTTTCTCCCTTTGGAGGAAAAAACGGTTCTGTTACAAATATTTAAAAATTCACTTCCTTTAATGGATATGAAAGTATTTGAGTTATTTACATCTTGCCTGAGTTTTGATACTTTGTGCTTTTCAATAATTTGTCCATTTCATCTAAGTTGCCAAATTTATGGGTATAGAGTTATTCACAGCCTTCTTACATTAGTTTTTTTTTTAATGTCTGTGAGATCAACATTAAAACCTTCCCCTCATTTCTCATATTGGTAACTTATGTCTTCCTTTTTCACGTTGGTCAATTTGTCCAGAATATTATCAACCTCATTGTTCTTTCAAAGAGTCAACTTTTGGTTTCATTAATTTTTATCTAATTTTTCATTATCATTTATATCTGCTCTAATCTCTATTATTTCCATTACTCTCCTTGATTTGAGTTTAATTTGCTCTTCTTTCTCCAGTCTCTTAGATAAAAGCTTATGTTATTGATTTCAGATTTTTCTTCTTCTAGGATATAAGTACTTATTTATGTAAATTTCTTTCTAAGCACTGCTTTGCTATCTCCCACAAATCTTAATGGTTTTCATTTTCATTTAGCTTAAAATGTTTTAAGTTTCTTTTGAGACTTCTTCTTTGACCCATTTCTTTTTTTTTTAAGAAGTGTGTTGTTTAATTTCCAAATATGTTGAGATTTTCCAGCTCTATTTCTACTGATTTTTACTTTAATCCCAGTATGTTTTTACAATAACTATGTATGATCTTTGTTCTTTTAAATTCAAGATTATTTTCTATGATCCAGATTGTGGTCTCTCTTGGTGACTGTTTCCATGTACTGTGAGAATAATGTCTAGTATGCTGTTGTTGGATGGGATGTTCTAGAAATATCAGGTCAATATTGACAGTGTTGTTCAGATCACTTATATCCTCACTGATCATTTTGTTTTGCCTGCCTGTTCTACAAATTATTGACAGAGGAGTGAGGAAACCTCCAAATGTAACTGTAGAGTTGTCTGTATTCTCCTTTTATTTTTTTAAAGATTTATTTATGTATTTAAGAGATGGGGGAGGGGCAGGGGAGAGGGAGAGAGAGAATTTTGAGCAGACTCCCCACTGAGCATGAAACCTGATGTGGGACTCGATCCCACGACCTATGCGATCATGATTTGCGTTGAAATCACCAAATAACGAACTGAGCCACCCAGGTGTTCTTATAATCTCCTTTTAGAACCATCATTTTCAAGCTCTGCTGATAGTACAGGAACATTTAGAATTTCTATACTTCCTTATAAAACTGATCCCTTTACCATCATACAATAGACCTCTTTAACCCTGATAAGATTACTTGTTCTGAAATTTATTTTGCTGCATATTAATGCAGATATTACCAGATTATACCAATACTTGGGTCTTACTTTTTATCAATCTGAAAATTTGTCATTGTATTGACTCCTTTAAGACCATTCACATTGAAAGTGATTATTAATACAATTGGATTAAAATCTAACATCTTGCTGTTTCATTTTTGTTTACTTCCATTTTTCTGCCCTCTATTGGCTTAAATGAGCATTTTTATGATTTTATTTCATTTTTCTATCAACTTAATACTTAAACTTGTCCTTAACCATTAGTTAGATTTACCATATACATTTAAAAATATTCTGAGCCCACCTTCAAATAATATTATACTGCTTTACATTTAATATAAGGAACCTTATAACTGTATACTTCCAATTTTTAGAGCAGTTGTAGGTTCACAGCAAAATTGAACAGAAATTACAGAGAGTTCCCACATAACCCCTATCCCCACATATGCACAACCTCCCCTGCTACCAATCTCCCACACGGTCACAATACATTTGTTACCATAGATGAAACCACACTGACAAATCATGATCACCCAAAGTCCATAGTTTACCTTAGGGCTCAGTCTTGGTGTTGTACGTTCTATGGGTTTTGGCAAATGCATTTTGACATGTGTCTACCACTATAGTATACTGAATAGTTTCAGTGCCCTAAAAGTCCTCAGTGTTCTATTACAACTTACATTTTTATGAAGCTTTTCATCTTGAGATAGTTCACACACTGTTTAGTACTGAGATCCACATTCATTTGTAGGAAATTACACAGAGATCCTGTGTACCCTTTACTCTTCTCCTCCCAAATATAGCATCTTGTAAAACTATAGGGGCGCCTGGGTGGCTCAGTGGGTTAAGCCTCTGCCTTCAGCTCAGGTCATGATCTCAGGGTCCTGGGATCGAGCCCGGCATCGGGCTCTCTGCTCAGCAGGGAGCCTGTTTCCCCCTCTCTCTCTGCCTGCTTCTCTGCCTACTTGTGATCTCTCTCTCTCTGTCAAATAAATAAATAAAATCTTAAAAAAAAAAACAACTATGATACAATATCACAACCCAGGAAATTCACATGGACATAGTCCACTGATCTTATCCAGATTCCCCCAGTTCTCCATGTATTTATCTGTGTGCCTTTCAGTGTGTCTATTTAGTTCTGTGCAATTGTCTCACATGTGTAGTTTGTGTGTTTACCACTTCAGTTAAGATACAGAGTAGTTCCATCACAAGTGTCCTTCATCTTGCCCTTTTGTTACAGCACTCATTTCTCTCCCAACTGACCTTCTATTCCCTATTATCCTGACAACCACTCATCTGTTCTCCACCTCTCTATTTTTTTTTTCATTTAAATAATGTTATATACATGTAGTCCTATAGTATGTAACCTTATGGAAATGGATTTTTTTTATTCCGTGTAATTCTCTGGAGATTTATCTACATTGTGTATGTATCAGTAGTTCATTCCCTTTTTCATTGCTGAGTAGTATTACATGGTATGCTGTATCACCATTTTGTTTTGTTTAACCACTAACCTGTTGAAGGACATCTGCATTGTTTCCAGGCGTAAATTTTTTTTTTTTTTTTTGGCAGTTATGAGTAAATTTGCTATCCCAGTTGTGTAAAGGTTCTGAATGAACATAAATTTTCATTTCCCTGAAACAAAGTCCCAAGAATGCAACTGCTAAGTTGTATGGTAATTGCGTATTTGCCATATAAGAACTACAAACTGTTTACCAGAGTAGCTGTTCCAGTTTTCATTCCTTTCGACAATGAATGAGTGATCTAATTTCTCTGCATTCTGCCAGCATTTGGTGGTGTCACTTTTTTGTTTTTGCCATTATGATCATTGTACAGTGATATCTTATTGTAGTTTCATTTTACATTTCCCCAATAGACAATGATGTTAAACATTTTTTGTAGGCATCCTTATTTTCTATCTATATGTTATCTTCAGTGAAATGTCTGTTTTTCAAAATTGGGTTTTTTATTTTACTGCTGTGTTTTTAAGAGTTTTTTACATATTATAGATACTAATCCTTTGTTGAATGTTTTGCAGTAAATTTCTACCAGTCTGTAGCCTGTTTCTCTATCCTTTTCACAGGATCTTTTTCAGAGCAAAATATTTTAGTTTTGATGGGGACTAATTTTTAATTTTTGTCTTGTATGCATTATGCTTTTAATGCCTAAGATGTCTTTTCTAGACCTCGATTCTAATATTTTCTTCTGTTTTTTTTTCTAAAAATTATATAGTTTTAATTTTATGCCTGTGATCCATTTCAAGTTTATTTTTGCATAAAATGTGAGGTCAAGTTCCAAGTTCACTTTTTTGCCTATGGATGTCCAATTGTTCCTGTACCATTTTTTGGAAAGGCTATATTTCTTCAGTTGAGTTGCTTTTGCCAAGAAAACACAAAATTTTTGTCAAAAATTAGTTTATCATCTTTATAAGAGTGTATTTCTGAGTTTTTAATTTTGATCTACTACTCTACATGTCTGCCTTTCCACCAATACAATACTGTCTACACTACTGTAGCTATATAGCAAACTTTAATATTGGATACAGTTTTTTCTCACACTTTATTCTTATTTTTCAAGATTGTTTTTAGCTGTTCTGGGTTTTTTGCTTGTTCATATAAATGAATGATACTGTTTACATCTACAAAAACCTTCCTGGGATGCTAAGGGGAATTATACTAAACCTCTAGATTAATTTGGGGAGAAATGATCTACATTACACTGAGTCTTCTAATATGTTAACATGGTACATCTCTTCACTTATTTAGGTCTTCTCTGATTCTTTTATCAATATTTTTAATGTTTAGCATTCATATATTATACATTTTTTGTTGAGTTTATACCCAAACACTTGATTTTCTTTGGTGTGATTATAAATAATTTCACATTTTATTTATTTATTTTCAAATATTTATTTATTTTAGAGAGAGAGATCATGCACAAGTGGGGGGAAGGGCAGAGAGACAGAATCTTGGAGCAGACCCTCCACTCATCTGGGAGCCTGATACAGGCCTCAATCGCATGACCCATGAGCTTATAAGCTGAGCTGAAGCCAAGAATCAGATGCTCAACTGACCGAGCCACCCAAGAACCCCTGGTTTTACTTTTTTTTTTAAATATTTTTTATTTATTTGACAGACAGAGATCACAAGTAGACAGAGAGGCAGGCAGAGAGAGAGGCTGAAGCAGGCTCTCTGCTGAGCAGAGAGCCCGATGCGGGGCTCGATCCCAGGACCCTGAGACCATGACCTGAGCCGAAGGCAGAGGCTTAACCCACTGAGCCACCCAGGTGCCCCCCTGGTTTTACATTTTTAATTGCAGTTTCTGCGTACCACTTTTTAGCGTGGAGAACTGTGATGGATATTTTTGTATTGATATTGTATCCTGCACTCTTGCTAAACTCAGTTCTTATTTATAGGTCTTTGTTTTTGTATATTCCTTGAGATTTTCTATGAAGACAATCATGTCATCTGCAACTAGAGGCAGCTTTATTTCTTCTTTTTTGTTCTGTTGGTCTTTTCTTTCCTCTTCTTACTGCAGTAGCTACAACTTTCAGTGCTATGCTGAATAAAAGTATTAAAAGCAGATACCCTTGCCTTGCTCCTGATATTAGGGGGCTAACATTCTGTTTATCATAATTAAATACCACATCAGCTGTAGGTTTCTGTAAATCCTCCATATCAAGTTCAGACACTTCCCTTATATCCTACCTTACTGAGAGTTTTTTCATGTATGGGTGCTGAATTTTGTCATGGGTTTTTTGTTTTTGTTTTTGTTTTTGTTTTTTGTCAATCTATTTTTTAACATATTAATATGGTAGGTTTTGTTGGTTGATTTCAAAAATTACATCATTCTTATATTTCAGGGATAAATCCCACTTGGTGAATATATAAAATTCTTTTTATACATTTTTGTATTCAATTTGCTGATATTTTTGTTGAGGACTATTGCATCAAAGTTCATAGATATTTGTGTGTGTGTGTGTGTGCATGTGTGTGTGTGTGTGTGTATTTTCATATTGCCTTTGTTTTAGTAACGACCCTCTAAAATGAAATGTGAGGTATTCCTCTCTCTCCTATTTTTGGCGAAGATTGTATAAAATTGTCAATTCTATAAACATCTGGTAAAATTTGACAGTGAAACCAAGGGGGACTGTAGGTTTCTTTCTTGGAAGTTTTAAAATCATGAATTTGACCTCTGTAATGGTTACCAGACTATTCAGGTATCTGTTTTATGGTGACTAAGTTTTGGCAATTTGTGGCTTTTGAGTAGTCAGTTCCTTTCTTCTAAGTTGTCAAATTTAGAAGTATAAAATTGTTTACAACATCCCCTTTGTATCTTTTTTTTTTTTTAGGATTTATTTATTTATTTGAGAGAGAGAGAAAGCACACACAAGTTGTGGGGGGAGCGGGCAGTGGGAGAGGGAGAGAGAGAATCTCAAGCAGACTCCCCGCTGAGTGCAGAGACCAATGTGGGGGTCAGTCTCATCACCCTGAGATCATGACCTGAGTCAAAATCAAGAGTTAGAGGTTTAACCACCTGAGTCACCCTGGTGCCCCTCCCCCTTTGTATCATTTGTATGACCGTAGGATCCATAATGACATCCTTTGATTCCTGGTACTATTATTGATCTGTGTCTTTTCTGATTTTATTTTTGTCAGTCTTGCTAGAGGGTTCTATATATTATATTAATATGTTTAAGGAAGCAGCTTTTTGTTTCATTAGCTTTTTCTATTATTTCCTGTTTTCAGTTTCATTAATTTCAGATCCAATCTTCCTTTCTTCCTTTCTTTCTGCTTACTTTAAGTCTATTTTGCTCTTCTTTTTCCAATTTCTTGATGTAGTAACTTAAATTATTATTTTGAGAACTTCCTCTTTCCTCTTTTCTAACATGGGCATTTCACATTATAAAATCCATCTCAGGTCTGCTTTAGTTGCATACCACACATTTTTATATTTTCTTTTCATTTTTGTTCAGGTCTATTTTTTTTTAAACTATCCTTGGACTTCCTCTTTGATCCATGGATTATTTAATATTGTGTTACTTATTTTCAAAGTGTTTAGAGATTTTTCTAGTGTTGGCTGTACATCATGCATTTTTCAGTTGTCACATTCTATCTTTAATATTATGATGCTTCATTAAAAAATGTAAGAAATTTCCAAACATGTAATTCTTTTTACTCCTCAATCTGGAGTTGAACTCATCGAGGGATGGGCTGTAGTTGCAGTTAATTTTAGTTTACTATGGGTTTCATATACTTTGATGGTAAGAATCAGGTCCCTCTTTCAATTAGGAAATGGGATCCAAGACTCCGAACACCTCTCTCTTTGCTTTCTTACTCATTTCTCCAGCTTCCCTTGACTTCAGAGAACTATTTTATAATCTTACCCCTAGCTTTTTACACCACAGGATCCTCCCACCTCTTTCTTCCCCTTTGCCCTTTTACCCCATCCCAGCCTTCCATGTACCATTCTGTATTTGAGAATAAATGTTTGAGGGAAAGAATTGATGGGGTGTGTAGATTAGCCTGGTTTTCGTGCTTTTCTTGAGTCTAATCCATCGTGATGACCTACAGGTTTTGTTGGTTCTTCTTACCTTGGCTACATTTTTTTTTAAATAGCAGGTTTATTTTTCTTTCTGCCATGCTCCAGAGATAAAAGCAGTTATAGAAAACCCTTACCTTGAAAGGACCCATCCCCTCCTGAAATACGCACATCTAGACTTCTTTGCATTTTACGTCTCTAATGGGTATCACATAGGATGATTTTGAAATAAGTTGGGTTTTTATCTTTGCTATCTTGTGAGCAATAGCTTCTTGCAAACTTTTACATCCTAAAAAGTAAAATCCCCATTATTCTGTTTAGCCAGCAGAACCCCTCAGCAGCCTTTATGTCACCTGTGGTAACATAGAGCTCCCATCGAGATTGGGAGTTTGTGATTTGGTTTCCTAGAGGTTTGGGGAAAACAAATGTTACAATGTCTCCCCCATGATTTTGTCACTAATCCTATCCATCTTTTCCAAAGTGCTACTCCCAGAAAAAGGTACTTATCTCTATCTCACAGACAACCTCACAAATCCAGTGAAATCAGTTATTCCAATAGATTGAGTAGTTCTGCCTTATTCATTCAAGGCTCAAATCTTAAACCTCGAATTCATTCAAGGCTCAAATCTTAAACCTCGAATCTGGGAACTCATGTGTTACTAGGTTACCATCTCTCCATCCATAAATAAGATTATAAGATTAACCTGCTAGTCTTGCTTCACAACTTGGAAGGTGTAGTGCTTTTGCCAAGATAAGCACTATTCTGAATACTTTAGATATATTGACCCTTTAGATAAGAACACCTTACATTTCAACAACCTTATGAAGCAAGCCCCATTATGATTCTCATTTAAAAGCACAGATACCTTAAGGGGCTTGCCTAAAGTCACAGGCCAGAAACTAAAGCCAGGAAGTCTTGATCCAAAGACAATGCTTTTTATCTCTAAATATATTGCCACACACTACCCCAGCTCTTTCAGACAGGGGGCTGTGATAGTCCCTTTCCAGCCTCCCAACAGCTTGAGGTCAGGTTCTTTATTCCCTTCTGTACGTAAGTTGCCTGCTAAAATTCTGTTTTAGGCTAACAATTTTTTTTTTTTTTAAGATTTTACTTATTTATTTGACACACAGAGACCACAAGTAGGCAGAGAGGCAGGCAGAGAGAGAGGGGAGAAGCAGGCTCCCTGATGAGCAGAGAGCCCGATATGGGGCTCGATTCCATGTCCCGAGCCAACGGCAGAGGCTTAACCCACTGAGCCCCCCAGGCACCCCAGACGAACAATTTTTAAACTGTTAAAAGCCCCTAGTAGTTCATATTCATTTTAATGGATAGCAAACAGGATTAAAAAAATAAATCAGAATAATAGAGTAAAAAAAGAAAATATTTCACTCCTCACATTCAAGGGTTTGTACTGTTTTGTGAAATTTGGTTTCAGGTGGTGTGTGTGTATGTACATGCACGTGTGTGTGTGTGTGTGTGTGTGTATTGGGATGTATATATCAAGAAATAACATATCTATCTTAATGTATATAGTGGTTTAAAAGAAATTTAGAAAAACATAGCTGTAAGCCAAGAGGGGTCAGAATATACCCCTAAGACCAACTCTAGCTCCATGTAGATTTCTGTTTTCTTATCATTTCTGACCCCATTATGTCACTAAGAAATTTTTATTACCTTGCAGTTATAGTTAATCTCCCATATTCTCTCTTTAATCTTCATTGCTTTGCTTTTTGCATTAGGTTTATAAGCCACTTGGAATTGATTTTATGTGTGCTGTGAATCAGATATGCCTTTTCGCTTCTTGTTATAAATACTTCATTATGTTAATGTCATTACTGAAAGACCGCACTGTCTCCACCATTCTGCAGTCACACCTTTGTCCCCTATCTAGGCTTTCTCTTACGTTCCAGGGGTTTAAAAAAAAAAAATCTTTATGCCAGCACCAACCTGTTTTTAATTATCAAAGCTTTATATTATGTCTTGATATCCAATAAAACAATTCTTCACATCTTGTTCTTCTTGAAAAGTATTTTGGCTATTCTTGGCATTTTGCATTTCCATAAAAATTGGAGAATTGGTTTTCAAGTGCCATGATGGGGAAAACTATAGACATTTGCCTGAGACTGCATGGAATTCACAGGTCAAGTTGAGGAAAATTTGCATTTCAACAGTATTCACTATTCCAAACTCTGGACAAAGTATGTTCCAGACTCTTTATTTCTGTTCTCTCTTTCTTTTAAAAAGATTTTTATTTATTTGAGAGAGAGAGAGACAGAGATAGAGACAGAGAGAGACAGAGAGAGCATGGACAGGGAAAGGGTAGGGAGGGAGGGAGGGAGAAGCAGACACCCTACTAAGCAGGGAGCTTGACACAGGGCTCTGTCCCAGGACCTTGAGATCACAGCCTGAACTGAAGGCAGACACCTAACCAAATGAGCTAAAAGGTGCCCCTATTTCTGTTCTCTTTAATGTCTCTCAATAATTTCAGAGTCTTTTAAAGATAAGTCCTGTGAATGGGACCTCTGGGAGATAAATAGGTTTAGCTGAGGTCATGAGGGTGAGGTTTTATACTGGAATTTGTGGTCTTATAAAAAGAGACAACAGAACATGCTTTCTCTTTCCTACTCCCATGTGAGAACACCAGCAAGAAGATGGCTCTCTACAAACCAAAGAGAGATGCCTCAAAGGAATTCAACTCTGCTGACACCTTGATCTCAAACTCCAAGGCCCTAGAACTATGAAACAATTTATGTTGTCTAATCCACACAGTCTGTGTTTTTTTAGACAGGATCCATCATTTCATTAGAGGTTGCAAAATTGTGCAACTCTATCTTATTTTTTTTCCCCCTGCATATATTAGCTGGCTTTTTCCTGTAAGAACTTTCCTTCATCATCTTTTTGGTTATGCTGAAATACAATTCATGTAGGAAAGGCGGGTTAAGTGTTTGATTCTTTTCCTTTATCCCTATTCATGGTTATGAGTTGGTGTCCCAGCAACTTCCAAGAGGGACTGATGAGGTGTTTGGTTATTTTTAAAACTTTGAGTGTCATTACTGATGTAGGTTTGGAATGTAGGTGAAGTCCAGAGCTGATGGCCAAGAAGAAATTCTCAAGACATCTTTGGAGCAAAAAGGTGATTTTATTAAAGCATGAAGACTAGGTCTGTGGGCAGAAAGAGAGACTACACTGGGGTTGTGAGGAGTGACTGATAATAGACTTGGGAGCTGGGAGTAAGGAAAAAGGGAGGTTTTCAAAAGGACTTTTGTCTGCAAAAAAGGATCTACAAGATACTGGAGGCCTTGCCATTGTCAAGGTGAGGTTGTTTTTCTCTCTAGTAAAGCATTAACATTAAGATAGTTGGGAATTTCCCGGAGGAATGTTATTTGTATTTTGCCTATCACAAGTCCTTGCCAGCGGGCTGCAGGTTATTAGGACATGTTTTTCTTTCTTTCTTTCTTTTTTTTTTTTAAATTTATATGCCCTTCTGCCTTTGTTTCCCACTTCACTCTGGATGGGTTGGTGATGTTATAGATTCAGGGAATGGAGTCTATGGGTCTCTGGAAGTTACATGATTGATAAGAATGTTTTTTTCTTTGTAAATCACTAAGACATTTGTAAACTGAGGGAGACTCCTGTCTTGCTGGACTGTGATCTTTACTAGTGAACCATTTGTTTTTTTCCTTCCCTTAGTTTCAGGACAGACAGGAGAGCGGGAGGAATGTCAGACATATCTACCTGGGAAGCACGGTATGCAAACTGGGAAGGGTGGGGGTGGGGGGGGTTGGAGGGGATTTGCGGGTTTCAGCTTGAATTTGTCCTCACCTAACCTTCTGCTCCCTCGTCAGTTACCAAATAATTATTTAATATTTATACTAACATAAATAACTATCATTATTTTACTCCTTGATGTTCAAATTGTCTCTCTTAGGCTCTCAGATTGGCTTCTGTGTTCCTTTGGCATGGATTTTTCAGTCTTCGATAGCTGACTTGCTTTCCGGCACAAAAAGAATATCCAGCTTATACTTATATATTTTCTGTTTCAGACCTATTGTCAGCAATTTCTCTGAAGACTCCTGGCTCATTCTTTATGGTAAATGACAGAGACCACAATTCGTGTGCCAGAGGTGCTCATTGCAGCTGTGTAGTCCAGGCTTTTAAACCTTTGGTGGACAGAATTAAGAAATTTTTTTTGGTACATGACAGACACAGACATGGGTTTTTATTAATATTTACAATTCAAATTGAAGCCTATTGGATTTTTACTTAACCATTTACTTACATTAGAAATCTTGGTATCCTATGATAATAAGTTTCTGCTTCATTATGCTACATATATATACACATATAATCATTTTGAAATAATACTAATATTAATATTAAAATTTATGCCAATGAATAATATTCTTTCATAGTTCTTTTACTTTTGTAAAATCACTATCACTATGTATCTCTAAGGACATACAATGAAAATATGGTTTGGAATCACAGGAAATAATTCTTCCCTCAGGGTCAGTCTATACAATCAGGGTCAGTCCTGTTGGTCCTTACTGATGGACATTCTGGTAGCTTGCAATCTTTTGCTGTCATAAATAGTTCTGCAACAAATAACCTTGTGCATATGTCAGTACATATTTTGCCAATATATTTTAGGAATAGATTCCTAGACATTTGATTCCTGGCTAAAACTTACAGATTTTTTTCTCGATTTTGTCCGATTCTCCTCCTAGGCACTGGAACATTTTATATTCCCTCATTATCTGATTGTGAGTGTCTTTTCCCAAACTCTTACCAATAGGATATATTCTTAGACTCTTGGGATTTGCCAATCTGATAGGTAAGAAATAGCATCCCAGTATAGTTTTAATTTGCATTTCTTAATCATGAGCAATCTTTTTTTTTTTTTTTAATCTTTTAGGAAACATTTGCATTTCTTTTACTGTGAATTGTTTCTTCATAACATTTGGCTATATTTCAATGGGGTTGTTTGTCTTTTTCTTCCAATTATCAGAGCATTTTTTTTGGAATGTTTTAATATTAAGCTCTTAACCCTTTGCCTGTGATTAAGTTGCAAATGTTTCCCCAAGTTTGCCCAGAGTTTTATTATTTTGCTTATGGTGTTTTCTTTTCAAGCATTTTGGAATTTTAATGTGGTCAACTTTATCAGTCCTTTCCTTTTTTGCTTCTGTAATTTGAATCATACTTTAAAACACACTACTTTCAGGTTATGAAAGCTTTCACATGTTTTGTTTTGTTTTTTTTTTTTCCTTTATAACTTATATGGTTTTAAATTTTACATGCATGTTTCTGATCCATTTACAATTTATCCTAATTTGAGTGATGGATCTGTCTCCTTTTTTTAATCTGGCTATATAATTTTCCCAAAGTCGCTTAGTGAAAAGGCCACCTCTTCTCACTGATCTTAGATACGACCTTTATTAAATATTCAATTTCCATTTACAGGTATGTGCATTTCAGGATTTTTCTATGGTGTTCCACTGTTTGTTGATGTACCAATGCCATACTATTTTAGTCATAGATGCTTTATAATACGTTTTTATATCAGGTAGGAATACTTCCATCCCACTGTTACTATTTTTTTCACAAAAAACTGAGCTGCTCTTGCTTGTGTATTCATTTGCATATAATGTATGAATATATGTATATATAATTATGTATATTGTTATTCTGTGTTATATATAAATGTATATATAATTATCATGTGTGTTATATTTTATTATATTATATATCAAATTAAAAGTTTATCATGTATTTACATTTTATTAAGTTATATATCAAAGTAAAAGGAAACATTTATTTTGTTTTGACAGTGTTCTGGTTTTATTTCTTCCTATTTAACAATATTATATGTATTTATAGTTGTTCAAGTCAACCTTTGTGTTCTTTGAGAGTTTTTTTTTTTTAAATAGCTTCCCTCCTTTAAGTTTTACACTGTTTTTTGTTAGGTTAATGCCTAATATTTTATTTTTTATATTGTAAAAAGAATATTCTCTTCTATTATGTCTTCTTAACAGATTATTGTTTGTGTATGTGAAGGCTAGTATAAATTTCATTGTCTAAGTTTTTATGGTTGGCAAATAGAAGTATAAACAATATTTTACAATTTTTGTGCAATTTATCAATCTATTCCTATATTTTCTAGGATTTTCTGTATGATAGCTTTATCATCTACAGGTGATGGCAGTTTCACTGTTCCTCTCTAACCCTTCTTTATTTCTCTTTCTGAACATATTGCACAGGTTGGAATCTCCAGTATGAACTAAAATGTACCTCTTGCTCCTTTCACTAAAAGGAGAACTTTCAAAATTTCTTCATTAGGTATGTTTTGTGATGTTTTCTTTGTAACTATTGATATAATCAGTGGTCGTAAAATACATTGATTGTCTTTCTAGTGTAAGAGCAACCTTGCAATCTTGGGATAAACCAATTTGGTCATGATTTGTTCTACTTTCTTGTACATTGGCAGGATCGAAATTTCTAGTATTTTATAGAATATTTAGCTAGGTACAGAAATGAAATTGGCCTTTAGTTATCTTCCCCAATTTGGACTGGAAATGTTTTGATATCTAGATTTTGCTGGCCTCATAAAATTATTTGGAAGCATAATTTTTATGTTCTGAGATCATGTCAGATTGGTGTTATTTCTTTCCACAAGGGTTTGGTAATACTTGTGGGTGAAACCCTTCAGAACTGTACAGTTTTCATTGGAAGGCTAATGAATCTAGACACAAGGGTTTTTGCAGTATTATTCATATTTTTATCCTATGTCAATTGTGGTAGGATGCATTCTGGGGGGACTTGTTCATTTTATTTAAATTTGCCTCTGGTGGGGAAGGGGACAGGAAGTTGCTTACTCCCTTTATTAGGTTCTGATTATTTTTGTCCATTCTTTTTATTATAATTAGTCTTATCAGAACTTAACCAGTGTTGTAAGTCTTTTCAAAGAACAAGCTAATTTTCTATATTATAGGTTTGCATTTTTATTTTACTGATTTTTGCTCTTTTATTTATAATCTCCTTGTCCATTTTATTTAAAATATGAAAGGACATACCATGTGCACAGATGAGAGGACTTACTATTGCAATCCAATCCCAATAAAAATTCCAACAAGTTTCCTTACTTAGTGAAAGTTGGCAAGCTGATTTCTATACTCTGTAATATGTATGACCAAACCCAAAGAGAAATGTCAGACTGGGAAATATATTTGCATCTGATACACTAATAATAACCAAATGATTATATAGACAAATAATTAGTTTCCTTAATCATTCTACGAGTCAATGAAAAAAACCCAACAAACCAATATTAAAAGTCACAAAGGATATGAATAGGTCACAGATGAGGAACAATAAATGGGTCACAAATGCAAGAACAATATTCAGATGTACTTAAATTATTCAAACTGAAAATTAATAAAGTAAATATGTATTACAGAATTATAACAAAAAATGATATAATCACATGTATAAAGGGATATTTCAATAAGACAACCAGGCCAAAAATTAGTAAGGGTAAAGAATATTTGAACAACATAATTAGCAAGTTTGACTTAATGAGCATATTTAGAACCTTGAACCCAAGAGAAGTCTGAAATTTTAGCAATGCTGGAAGATACTAGACCACACAGCCAATCTCAGTGAATACTAAGTAGTCTCTTTAATATAGATAATTGTATCTAATAAGTATTCAAAATGAAAATCAATGATAAAATGTAGCAAAAAAGCCATATTTCTTTGGAAATGAAAAAAATGCATTGCTGAATAATTCAAGGGATAAGGAAATCACAATGGAAATGATGAAATATTTATAAGCAAATGATAAAGAATGAGTATGTATCAAGATATGAGTAATGCTGCTAAAATGGTAATGAGAGGAAAATGTAACTCCAAGTGCATCCATTAGAAAAGAAGAAATATTGACCATCATTGAGCTAAGTTTTCAAAACAAAGCTATAAGAAGAGAATAATCACAAGGAAAGAAAGAAAAGTACAAAAGAAAAGCACAAGAGGAAAGCACAGAGAAAGAGGAAGCAAAAGCCATGAAGGTGTCAAGCCAAGAGCCCCAGTGGACTAATAATAAACCAGGAATCTGGAAAGATTCATCATTTTTTTTCCTGGGAAGATTTTTAAATTGTAAGAATTCTTTTTTTTTTTTAACTTGTTATGGATCTATTTACATTTTCAAATTCTTTTTGAGTTGGTCTCAAATTTATTCAGGTCACCTAAGTTGTCGAATTTGTTGGCATAACATTGTTGATAACATTCCCTTATAATGATTTATCATAATAATAATAGTAATAATAATTTCCTTTTCATTTCCATAAATTCACCACTCAAGTCTCCCCTCTCTTACTATGGTTTTCATAATTTCCCCTGTTTCTTGATCAATTAAAGGGTTAGCAATATTGTTAATGTTTTTGAAGAACTGACTTTCAGTTCATTGATATTCTCTATTGTTTTCCTTTTGTCTATTTAATTGATTTCCTGTCTAATTTTTATTATTTCTTTCCTTCCTCTTCTTTTAGGTTCAGTTTTCTTCTTTTTTTGGTTTTTAAATGTGGAAGTTTAGAAAATCAACTTAGATCTTTCTTCTTTTCTAATACAGTAGTATAAAGCTATATATTTCCCTGTATGCACTGTGTTAGCTCTGTCCATAAATTTTGATATGCCACAGTTTTATTTTTTCTGATATTAATATAGCCACTCCAGCTCACCTATAGTTACTATCTGCAGAGCAGCTTTTTCTATTCTTTTGTCTTTAAGTTATGTGCATCTTTGGATCAAAACTGTATTTTATTTTATTTTAAAGATTTTATTTATTTATTTGACAGCGAGAGAGTTCACAAGTAGGCAGAGAGGCAGGCAGAGAGAGAGGAGGAAGCAGGCTCCCTGCTGAGCAGAGAGCCTGATGAGGGACTCGATCCCAGGACCCCGAGATCATGACCCAAGCCGAAGGCAGAGGCTTAACCCACTGAGCCACCCAGGTGCCCTCAAAGCTGTATTTTAGATCTTTATTTCTTTTTACCCAATCTAAAAATCTCTGACTTGATTGGAGTGTTCAATCCACTTATATTTAATGTAGTTATTGATATGATTGGATTTATATCTGTCATTTTGCTATTTAATTTTTATTTCTCATATCTTTTTATTTCCTGTGTTTCTTTACTGTATATTTTTGGCAGCAAGTAGAAACTTTCTATTTCACTGTTTTAATTACTTTGTTATATAACTGTTGTCTTCAGTGTATTTTCAGTGTTATTTTATCAGTGTTTTTTTCTGGTGATTACATTATGTGTCTTTATTTATCACAACCAACTTTAGATCAATGCTAATGTCATTTAAGTAAAATATAGATATCCAATAAGGCTGTTTTCTCCCCTCTTCTTTGTGCTATTATCACCATTTATATTACACACACATATGTTAAAATTTGACGATCAATATAGAATTATTACACACACATATGTTAAAATTTGATGATCAATATAGAATTACAATTATTTTTATGCAAATGTGCTTTAAATGAGTTGAGAAGAAAAAAGGATGAAATATACTGTCATCTATATTTCCTTATATAATTACCTATACCAGTCCACTTTATTTCTTCATACAGATTCAAGTCACTGTCTGGTATCATTTATTTTCAGCCCAAAGGACTATTTTAGTATTTCTAAGGAAGATCTTCTAGCAATGACTTCTGTCATTCTTTGTTTATCTGGGAATGTATTTAATTCATATTTGTTTCTGAAGGGTAGATTTATTGAATACAGACTATTTGGTTGACTATTTTTTTCTTTCAGCCTCTTGAGTATGTCATCCCACTGCTTTCTAGACTCAATTTTTTTCTTATGAGAATTCTCATTAGAATAAGATATTAACTAATTGTGGTTTCCCTGTACTTGAACCATTTTTTTTTCTTGCTGCTGTGAATATTTGCTCTTTCAACAATTTGATGATCATTTGTCTAGGTGTGTATTTTTTCAGTTTATCTTACTTCAAGTTTGTTGAACTTAGATGTGTAGATTGTTTTCTTTGAATCAAACTTGGAATTTTTTGGTTATCGTTCTTTCAAATAATTTTTAGGTCCCTTTGAGCCTCTTCTTTGAGTCTTTGTTCAATTTGTTTGTTTTAATGCTCTCTGTTCTTTAGTTTGGATGTTCTCTAGTGCCATATCTTCTGGTTTGCTTATTATTGCTTCTGTCAGCTCAAATGTGCTGTTGAATCCCTCTAGTAAAATTTTTTGTTTCAATGACTATACTTTTCAACTCCGAAATTTCTATTAGATTCTTTTTAATGTAAATTCTGTATCTTTATTTCTATTCTCTACTTGATAAGCCACCATACTTTTCCTGTATTCTTAAACATAGCTTCCTTTATTCTTTGAACATTTTGTAAATGATTGCTTTGGTGTCTTTGTCTGCTGAGTCCAACATCTGGACCCTGAAAGTGGCAGTTTGTACTGACTTTCCCTCCTGTATATTGAACACTTCCCTGTTTCTTTGCCTGTCTCCTGGTTTGTCGTTGTTATGGTCACTGGAAACTGAACATTTTAGATGTAACAACACTGGATCCTGTTTCCATCTTCTCTTCCCAGAATTGCTGATTTTCCTGTCCCTTACATTTTTTTTTTTTAAACTTGTTTACTGATTTGTCCAGACTAACTCTCTAGGTTGGTCTCCTCCACGATGGTATGAAGCTGAAGAAGTCCTGCTCAAAAAAAAAGTGTGTGTGTGTGTGTGTGTGTGTGTGTGTGTGTTTGTTTAAGCCAGGCTTCCCAGCTAATGCCCCTGAATCAGCATCATTTAGTGATTATCTACTGATTAGCCAGAGTTTGTGCTTAAACATCTTGGTCCAGTTGGGCTGATGGTTCTGAGTTTAAGTTAGAGGACTACACAGAATGTTCAGGATCTCTGCAAGTCTGCTGGAGCTCAGACAGGCATTCCTTTTTCTCCTTTGAGTACCACACTAGTTAGAGATAGGAGGCTAGTCAGGGCCCTTTACAATTTTGTCTGATACCTTTTTTGATATCAGTAAATATTTTTTGAAAACATGACTGCCTAATCTTCCATAACATATTGTTTTTAAAATTTCTCTCTTAACCTCAGTTTTCACTATTTTAACTAATATTCAGATAGGCTTTTTTTTTTTTTCCTTAAAATTTGACTTGTATTTGTCTTTTTTTTTTTTTTAAGACAGGATTCTTATAAATATTCTACTGATTTGTTGTGGTCTGTCTCAGGAAGCCATAATTCTGATGAAGCTCCTTCAGCTGTATCTTATTCTGCTCCCTTCCTCACCCTCAAAGTTAAGTAATTAACTCAATCATGGTTCCAGCAGCCATAGCTTATACAACTTTTTTGGCATTTCTTACTACTCTGCCCAGTATTATATTTGCTTGTGTCTTACCCTCCCTAACTATACTATAATGCCCATGGAACAGAGGACCATCTTTTATTTGTATGTCTGAGATTGCCTTATTTCTAGCATAAAGTCTCACACATAGTAGGTACTTGATATCTGTTAAGATAAATGGACCTTTAGCTTGTTGGAAAAGCCACACTTGCTCTTGGCCTCCTATTCCTCATACGGGCCAAAAGGCCCCATGTCTCTGAAGCCTTTTGTGTCTCTGACATTCTCCAGCTTATGTTTCTTGGGAACATTTGTGGGCTATTAGTCATCTTATGTAGAACAAGATATATCTGTCACTTCTCTTCTGTGAAACCCTCCCTCCAGTGAGATTTATTTTAAGAACTATGTGAAAAGAGAAAATCTCACAGGCAACCCTGTGAAAATCCAGTCATTTGTCAACATGTGGGATCAAGGGCCCTGAATGCCTGTCTGGCAGCCTCTGGCTCTGCCCACCCTGGGTCACCTCTGAGGTATAGTTCTCCTTGGTTTACCTGCTGGTTCTGAGTCTGCCATGCAGCTATGTGTCCACCAGAATACCTTTGCTTCCTTTGCTCTCAGGGGTCCCTGACCACAGTCAGGTGTAACTTCTCTGGAACAACATGGTTGAGGAACATACGTACCACATCACCGAGTTATAAGGCCACCTTATAAATCATTATGACTCTATGACAGATGGGAAAATGGAGGGAACAACTATAATATGGTCAATCTAGGCTTTGAGCTCAGGCCATTTGTTTCCACAGTCAAGGTTCTTTCTATTAGACTGAACTACTCTGACCAGCAAGATCCACTGACTTTCTCTGGAAATAGCCATGAAGAAGCTGCTGGTCTTCCACTGGCTGCAGCAAGCCTTCGATGAGTTTGGAGTTGGTGGAGTCTAATAGCTTTAGGGCAAGAACCGGGGACTCTTTGAGGAGATGCAGGAGTAGGAGGCTATCATTCAGACCCAGCTAGGGGCAGGCTCCTCCCCTATACACCACCTTGCCAGTAGAGAGAATGTGACATGTTGGCACCCCATCAGAGTTGGCCTGTTACTCATCTTTGACTATTGGCAATCCCTGGCACCCAGAACAGCTGGGGACCACTCGGCCGCAGTTTCCCTAACTTGGAGCTGAGGTGTTGGGGCACAAGGAACTTTCTACCTTGCCAAGCTCAGAGGAGTTAAGGTTCTCTTTTCAATGCTGGAGTTAAACAGAAAAGGAGTGGGGTGGCTTCCTCCTCCACCCTCTGGGACAACACATGTCGGGTGAGAAATGCTGGGGGCTTGATTTGGAGCTGCCATGCACACAGCTCTAAGGCTCCTTGCATCAGCTGGGAGGATTCACACTGCATCCTACTGAACACCCCCATCGGGAGTTTCTATAGCAACTTTCCGAGAGGAATTTCCAGGGCTCAGAGATTCTGTCACAGTAACCCAGTGAGAGAAGAAAGTGTGGGGTGTATGAGGAGGTGGCAAAGGATCCATATATACAGGTAAAGGCTCAGAGAGCAGAGTGAGGTGGTGTCCACAGAAAGCAGTAGAGCTGAGTGGTGGAATCAGAGATCGCAACCCATCTGTACCAGCTCCTTCACAGCAAGCAGGTCACAAGTTTTCCTTAAGCATCTGGCTTTAGATAATAAAACAAGCCTCAAAGTGGTCTTGAGGATTAACTGAGGGAGAACTGCAGGCTTTTCATTTGATCTTTCCTGAGAATTAGGACAGGACAAGCCAGGAGTTTGATTCCAGGGGAGGGCTGCCTGTGGGTGTCTGTAGAATAGAAATGAAATTATGCAAGCAGATGGCTTGCTGAAGAGACAAAAATGTGGATATAAAAGTGTTCTAGCTATGGAGATGCTAATTTTTTTGACTTTTAATAATGACATGATTTTGGATATCATAGGTGTCTTTTAGCTTTTAGATATGTTAAGACCCCCTGCACCCACCCCCCCGCCCAAAAAAAAATCCTTTCGACAGCACAGTGCTCCAAATCATGCATAAGCATTTGGAAGTGGAGGATCAGATCACATGCCTCTTAACATGCAAACACTGAGCATTAGCTCTTTATTCCCGCTGGGTGTCTGTACTGCAGACTTACTACATACCCAGCTCTGTGCTGCACTCTCTGAGGAGTAGGAAATACACAGCGAGCGCCGCCTTTCAATGCCTAGTAACCAGCAGGGGAGGTAGGCACCTTCAACCACTGCAGGGAGTGCCAGCCTTGTCCAGAAGAAGATGGAAGTATCTCTGACTGGACCCCAGGAAGGCTTCCTGGAGGCAGAGGGGTTTCAGCTGTCTACAGTGGAGGTAGAACTGAGTCTGCGGTTTGGCTCCTGGAGGAGGGCAAATCAAAGCTCAAGATCACAAGAGCAGGAAAGCTTGACAAGTTGAGGACAGTGGAGGGCAGAGTTTTGGCCATGGGCTGACCCCTTCTGCCTGCACTCGCTCTGACCCATTACCAGTAAGGCCCTGACCTGAAGGTCTCAGCTTTTCTCCCTTGTCGAAGGCAATATTACCTCATTTACAGGGTTCTACCGAATAATTCAAGTCAAGAATTTAACCCAGTTCCTGGCAGAAAAGCAATAAGAAGTAAAAACTGTAGAAGTTGACAGTAAGAAATAATCCTGTGCTGTAATATTTAGAGATAAAGCTGAAGAGAGTATGTGAATGGGGGTGTTTGGATGACTTTTCTGCTTTGGGACATTTCTCAAATTCTCTAATAAAGCTTCATTTCTCAGTTCCCTCTACCCCACCATATACTATTTCTGCCCTGAGATAACCCGAATGTGATGCACTTGGAGCCCTTCTTCAGGACTAACATCAAAGGAATTTTTTTTTTTTTTTTCACAGTAAGAGATACTAGGTAAGAGACCTATTCTTTGTGGAGAGATGAGTGCAAATATTTTCTTGTCTCCTCAGCCTGCTGTGGATCATTTACCCAAGTAGGCATTGGGGGAAAATACAAGGAGAGGATAAATTCTGCCTTTGAGGGGTCCAGGATTGGATCAGACATGAAGGTATTGATCAGAGGGGTTGCAGAGGTTGACCCCTGTGGTCCAGATAGCATAAATGAGGCCAGTCCATTGCTGCTTCATCCCACTGAGATCACTTTGAAGAACGCCACGCCTCTTCCTTAATGGCAGACCCCCACATGCTTCTTTAGGAGACTTCCCCCAGACTCCTCGCTTCTACTCTCTTCCTATTCCAAAGGACATCCCCCATGGTGGCCTTTAGCCGAGGGCTGACAGGTGTAGGAGTATGAAAGCCCAGCAAACATCTCCACCCAGGATTCCTTTGAGACATAATGTATACTCCAGTTTCCTTTGTTAAAGAAAAAAATATTCATGACACTTCTCAAAATGATAAGGCAGACTATTCAGGGGGACTGTCGTGATAGGTATAGTGACCAATGGGGTTTTGCAACTGGGGGGAGAGGTGGGGCTCAACTCCAAACATGAGGAAAAGTGGGAATTTATAGCCAAGGAGCAGGGTTGGGGTGGGGGGGGTCACTGGATGGAGAATTGCTAAGAAAAAAATAAATCAAAGATAAAGAGCATTCTGGCTAAAAGACAGGATTTTTTTTTTAAGATTTTTATTTATTTATTTGACAGAGAGATCACAAGTAGGCAGAGAGGCAGGCAGAGAGAGAGAGGAAGGGAAGCAGGCTCCCCACTGAGCAGAGAGCCTGATGCGGGGCTCGATCCCAGGACCCTGGGATCATGACCTGAGCTGAAGGCAGAGGCTTTAACCCACTGAGCCACCCACGCGCCCCCTAAATGACAGGATTCTTGCTGAAGACAGATTCAGGCTGATTAGACATCACCTGGGAGATGTGATGGAGAATGAAGGACACAACCACGAACTGAGGAGGTCAGGTATCAAGGGTAGGGAATTCTGACTAAGCCACTCAGTAGGATTCTTGCTAAAATTGGTTGAGCAAAGATGGATGTGGAAATACAAAAGTGGGGTCTAGTTGGGCAGAGGAGTCAGAGGAGCTGAATTCAAGTTTGGCCAGGTAATAACTCTTTGTCACCCTGTGGGATCAAATCTGAAACTGCTTTCTGTGGGACTTGGCCTGAAATCTTACCCTTGCTCAGCCCATCCTGTTCCCTGCCCTGCTTCTCCACCTTGGCTTCTGGCAGCATTTTTTTTTTTTTTTTTAAATTCACAAACCTCTTGCACAGAAACTGTCCCCTCGGAGTCTGCTCCTGGAGAATGCCACCAAAGCTAGTCGGCATGGCAGTGGTCCCGGGATGCAGAATTCTAAGAATAGGATTCTGAGGGTGGATCCCATCACTGGGAGTGGATGGTGTGTTGAAGGCTGTGATTCACCTGGGGTGAACTGAAACAAGGTACAGTTGGAAAAGGATGTGTTGGTGTGTGCTATAACTCTGGTGTTTGGGAAACGTGGGGGACTGGTGACTACAGGGAACCACAAAATTGGCTGGTTAGATGCTGGTGCTTTGGATGTATCAGTGAGTCAGCTGACTACTGACTTAAGGCACTTAAGGTAGCTCTCGTCGCAGCTGGGACTGATGTGGTACTCTCACCAGGATAGGTCAACGTATCTTCAGTGTGTGGTATGCAGCTATCCATCAGGAAAATGCAACCTTTTAAAAAATAGACTATTTTTAAAATTTTTTTATTTAAATTCAATTAGGTGACATACAGTAAGTACATCATTAGTTTCAGATGTCCTAATGTTCAATAATTTATCAGTTGCATGTAACACCCAAACTCATCACATCACATGCCCTCCTTATTGCCCATCACCCAATTACCCCATCCCCCCAACCACCTCCTTTTCTGCAACCCTCAGTTTGTTTCCTACAGTTAAGAGTCTCTTGTGGTTTTTCTTCCTCTCTGATGTTTTCCCATTCAGTTTTTCTTCCCTTCCCCTATGTTCCTCTGCACTGTTTCTTATATTCCACATGTGAGTAAAATCATATGATAATTATCTTTCTGTTTGACTCATTTCGCTCTACTTAATACCCTCTAGTTCTTTCCATATTGATGTAAATTGTAAGTATGGACATTGTTGCTATAAACATTGGGGTGCAGGTGCCCTTCAGATCACTACACTTGTATCTTTGGGGTAAATACCTAGTAGTGCAATTACTGGCTCGTAGGGTAGTCCTATAAAATATAGACTATTTTCAGAACAGTTTTAGGGTCACAGCAAAATTGAGGGGAAAGTACAGAGATTTCTTCTATACACCCTCCCAGCCAGCCTTCTCAACTGTCAATATCCCATACCAGGGTGCCAGTTGGAGTGAATATAGTCACTTAACATTTTCTTTTCTTTTCTTTTCTTTTTTTTTTTTTTTACATCCCCTTACCCTCTATCATTTATATACAATTATTTTAAATGCTTTCTCTATATACATTTGAAACCATTTAAGACAGTGTTACAGAGAATGGCATAATTTTTGCTTCTCCTTTCAAACGTAATTTAGAAACTCAATAGGAAAAAGAAAGTATATGTATTTACCCTCCCCCTTTTTTTAACTCTTTCCACTGTTCCTTCTTTTTGATGTCCTAAGATTCTTTAACATTTTCTTTCTGTTTAGAGAACATATTTTAGTCATCCTTTTAGGGAAAGTATGCTTTTGAAAAATTCCCTTAAATTTTCTTTATCTGAGATTGTTTTGATTTATCTCTCACTTCTAAAAATTTTCACTAGGTATAGAAGTATAGATTAACTACCTTTTTTCACTTGAAAAATATTGCACCACTTCTTTATGGTTTCTAATGTTTCTGATGAAAAACCTCTAGTCATTCAAATTCTTTCCCCCCCTTCTAGGTAATGTGTTGTTTCTCTCTGGCTGCTTTTAAGATTTTATTCTTTGTCTTAAGTTTTCAGAAGACTAACTATGATGTATCTTGATGTGCATTTTTTTTTTTTTGAGTTTTTAGTTAGAGGTTCTTTCAGCTTCTTGAATCTGTGAACTTATATCTTCTACCAAGTTTTTTTTTTTTTTTCAGAAATTTTATTCATTCATTTGAAAGAGAGATTGAGAGAGAGAGAGAGCGAGCGCACAAGCAGGGGGAGCTGCAGAGGGAGAGGGAGAAGCGGGTTCCCCATTGAGCAAGGACCCCTGACAGGGGTTTGATTCCAAGATCCTTGGGATCATGACCTGAGCCAAAGGCAGAGGCTCAACCGACTGAGCCACCTAAATGCCCTTTCTACCAACTTTTGAAAATTTTTATCCATAATTCTTTGAATTATTTTTCAGTTCCACTGTTTTTCTCCTTTTTCTTCCAGTACTGTGATGACATAAATATTAGATTTTTGTTATGGTCCCACAACTCTGTGAGGTTTCTATTGCCTTTTTTTTTTTTTTAATTTTTATTTATTTTTATTATTTATTTATTTATTTATTTTTTAAAGATTTTATTTATCTATTTGACAGAGAGAGAAATCATAAGTAGACAGAGAGGCAGGCAGAGAGAGAGGGAAACAGACTCCCTGAGTGAGCAGAGAGCCCGATGTGGGGCTCGATCCCAGGACCCTGAGATCATGATCTGAGCCGAAGGCAGAGGCCTAACCCACTGAGCCACCCAGGCACCCCTCTATTGCCTTTTTAATAGCGTATTTTCTCTCTGTTATTCAGAATGGGTAATATCCATTATTCATATTCAAGTTCATTGATTCTTTTTTTCTGTTCACTTCTACATGGTGTTGAGACTGCCCACTGAGTTTTATTTTTCTTATTTTGATTATTGTATTTTGTTTTCTAAAATTTTCATTTGGTTCTCCTTTATATATTCTATTCCTTCACTGAGCCATTCTATTTCCTGCTTCTTTCTTTGGTTTCAAGAACATTTGTAGCTGGAAACATTTCTATAATGCCTGCTTTAAAGTATCTGTCAGGTAATCTTAACTTCTGCATTATCTAAGTGTTAGCACGTGTTGATTGTCCTTTCTTTCACTCAGATTTTTATTTTCTTGAATATTGGTACAACTAATCTTATTTAAATGAAAACTGGTCACTTTGGGTAGTGTATTATGAGAGTCTAGGTCTTATCTAAACCCTATTGGGTGCCTGGGTGGCTCAGTCAGTTAAGCATGTGCTTTTGGCTCGGGTCATGATTCAAGGGTCCTGAGATGGAGTCCTGTATCATGCTCCCTGCTCAGTGGGGAACCTGCTTCTCCCTCTCCTCCGTGCTCATGCTGTCATTATCTCTGTTTCTTTCAGATAAATAAATAAAATATATAAAAAATAAACCCTCTCTTTCAGATGGATTCGATTGACATGCCTTTGGTAGGGGAATGACAAGGATTTGCCTTGCTGCAGTTAGTGGCTCTAAGTCCAGGTCCCTTACTTGGCTTCTGGTAATAGTCAAGTAGGGAAGAGACTTTTCATCACTGCAGGTTCATTGGGTCAGTAGCCTCCACTGAAATCATCCTGGTTGGTAGGGATGAGTACCTCTTCTCTCTTCCTGATGTGGCCCCCCACTGACACCAGTGGGGAGTGACCTTATGCCTGGGTGTTGATGAAAATTCTGACTCTCCACCAAGCCTCCTCTCAGGCATCTCAGAGTGGGTGAAGACCTCATCACCACCAGATGCGAGTGGAAATCCAGGCTCTCCACATGCTCCCCATTGACCCCACAAGGGGTAAGGCACTATTTATTCCCTGGAGATGGAAGTTCCAACTCCCTACTCTGTCCTTCGAACACCAGGCTGGTGTTGGGAAGGAAAATTTAGCACCTCATTATAGCCTGGTGAGAATGGAAGTCTAGACTTCCCCCTCAGCCTTTACTGGTGTAGATGTGGTAAGGCCACAGTCTCTTCTGTTATATGTGTCTAGAACTGAGTGATTTTGCCTTAAAGTTTTCTATCTTGTTGGCTCATTCTTTCCTGAACCTTTGGCTAGAGAGAAGACTTTTATTGTAATTTTTTTTTCTTTTTTTCACCCTTTGTATTTTTTCACTAAAACCCTTTGGTGTTTCTGGGTTGCCAGCTTCATGATCTCCAAACCTTTGATATACAACATAAAGAAATTCCAGCAAATTCACAATCATATTGTTTTCTTAGTCCTGATATTCCTAACACATCTGTCTTCTCTCCACCTTTCAGAATCTTATGTTTGTTAACATAAAATATCCAGGGTGTTTAGTTGTACTTAGTGGGAAAAATCTGGAAGATTACATCTGTACCATCTTTCCAGAGACAGGGTCTCAGGAAGATGTTTAAAAAATATTTTATCCAGTTTTTAGAAAACTTTTCTAGAGTATTGATCAGAAAATTACCTAGTCTATTATGACCAACAGAACTTACAACCATTACTGTTTTTATACAATTTTATAAATCACTTTTTATCTTTTATTCATTTTTAGAGAGGTGGAATGGAAGAAGATATTCAACCAGTTATCTTAAAAGGGAAACCTTTATTCAACATATATTGAATATACTAGGAATTGAATATCTAGCAATGACTATGATATCATGCATCTATCTATCTATCTATCTATATCATTTATATCAACTATATCATAAAGAATTGGCTCACATAATTATGAAGGCTGATAAGTCACAAGAGCTACAGTTGGCAAGCTGGAGACATAGATGTGTTGATGGGATAGTTCCAAGAACTAATGTTTCAATTCAAGTGTGAAGACAAGAAAAAGATTTATGTCGCAGGTGAAGGCAGTTAGGCAAGAGGAACTGAACTCCCTCCTACTAGAGGGAGGGTTAGTATTTTTCCTCTATTCAGACCTTCAACTAATTAGATGAGGCCCACACTAGGGAGGACAATCTGCTTTACTCAGCCTACCAATTCAAATGTTAACCTCAACCAGAAAGACCCTCAAAGACTGACCCAAAATATTGTTTGACCAAATATTTGGATACTTCATGGCACAGTGAGAATGACACATACAATTAAACATCAAAGCAGGTAGAGTCTCTCTAAAACAGACATTTAAAAGTGAAGAAAAGCTGAAGGCCAAGTGGAGTGAGAAGGGAGAACTAATGGAAATAACCTGAAGGCAGAGTGAACCCAATTTATTTGTTGAGAAGAACATACAGTGATTAAAGTAGTACTTCCAAAATTCATGTCTACTCAGCAACTCAGAATGTTACCATATTTGGAAATAGGGCCTCTACAGGTGTAATTAGTTATGACAAGGTCATGCTATGTTAGGGTGAACCCTAAATTCAGTGACTGGTGTCCTTCTATGGAGAAAGGGCTATGGGGACCCGCAGACACAGAGTGAGGGAGGCATGGGAAAACGTGAACAGAGATTGGAGAGGTGCAGCTACAAACCAAGGAAAGTCAAGCATGACCAGCAACCACCAGGCTTAGGAAAGAATCCTGGAACAGGCTGTCCCTCAGAGCCAATGCTGCTGACACTTTGATTTCAGACTTCTGGCCTCCTGAAACGAGATAATGAATTTCTGTTGTTTTAAGCCACACTGTTTGTGGCAATTCATTACAGAAGCTGTGGGAAACTAACACAGAAAGTATTTCTGAATGACTTGAGCATAAAGTGCACAGGGAGTCAGGGAGATAGAGATGGATATTAGGATAGAAAGACCACAAATGGCCTCGGGAGCCACAGAAGGATGTTTAGTCTTTATTCTGAGACCCAAAGGAAGCAGTTAAGTGAATTTCAATAAAAGAGTAAAACAACAAGATTTATGTTTATAAAGATCCTTCTAAGGCTGTTGAGCACCTCAGATTAGAAGTTGGATGCCCAGTAAGAAGGCTACCATGGTTTAACTGGTTAGAGATGATGGCAGCCAGAATTTTTCAGCATAAGTAGGAAGGCAGATCTGTAAATAGACCAGCAGACAAAATAGAACTTCCAACAGCAAGTTTGGATGGGTGGTATTAAAAATAAAGATGGTTTCCTGGCTTGGGAAACTTTTCTCAATCCTTCTTCATACATCCTTTCCTTTGTCCTTTTTCCTTAGTTAGTTACAAGACTTATTCGGTGAATGTGTTTTTGAATGTTAAAAGGACCTGGAGAGACCTGGAAACCACATGGGCTTTGCATCCCAAGAACTACCTGTCTTCTGAGGCAGAATTGTGAAAAATCACAATATAAGATCATAAGATCTCACAAGATGACAAGTGAGGATATGTTCAACTCTTGATGTAGGACAGGGCTGGATAACAGAAACCATAAAAAGGAACATCTGAACAATGAAATAAAAGATTATCATGCAAATCATTTTTTAAGAGGGAAGGAGAGTGTGGGGGGGAGGGGCAGACGGAGGGAGGGAGAGAAAGAGAGAGACAGACAGAGAGAATCTTAAGTAGGCTCCACACAGAGCATGAAGCTAGATGTGGGAAGCGATCTCATGACCCTGAGATCATGACCTCAGCCAAAATCAAGAGCTGGACACTTAATTGACTGAGCCACCCAGGTGCCCTAAAAATCATCCTTAATGGTGAGAGACTGAGTGCTTTATCCCTGAGATTGGGTACAAGGCAAGGATGTCCACTCTCACAACTTCTATTCAGCCTTGTACTAGAAGTCTTAGCCAGTGCAAGAAGACAAGAAAAAGAACTACAAGGCAAATATATTGAAAAGGAAGAAATACAGCTTTCTGCGTTTGCAGATGATATAATTGCCTATGTAGAAAATTCCAAGGACTATACAAAAGTACTCCTAGAATTAATAAATTTAGAAAATTATTTTTAAACCAAGGTAATAGATGCTGTTTTGACTTAGGAAAATTTATGTAGTACTCCAACATATTAATATACTGTGAACTGCAAAAACCTAAATACATTTATAGTAGGATTATTGGTCACCAAAATGGAGAGGGGAAACAAATCTGCAATTGTGAGCACGTGCAGATGTTCTTGTTCAGCCAATATTGACCCAGATGACCATTTAGTATCTGTCCCCTCAAATGCCTCATGGTTCTAGAATGCCCATCGTGGCAAATGTGTCAACATGCAGCATGCCCTAAATTCTCACATGTTGCTCACATTCTGCTTTCTCTGGTGGACTGGGAGTAGGAAGTTGGTCATAGCAAATGTGCCCTCCCTCCCTTGATGTAACTGGAGCTGTTTAGAGAACAGTGAGAGGGAGCCCCCTTCGTTCATTCAGGGATGTCAGGACCTTGGCCTGTTCAGCTGAGTGGACTCTCAGGGGCCAGGAGAGCACCCTGTTCAAGAGAACTCCTGCAGGAGCACCGCAGTGTCTTCGGGTTCAGCGTGTCCCATACCACGAGGGACGCGTGGTCTGGAGAAGAGAATGGCAAAGATTACTACTTTGTGAGCAGGGAGGTGATGCAGCGGGACATGGCCGAAGGCGGCTTCATCGAGCACGCGGAGTTCTCGGGGAACCTGGATGGGACTATCAAAGCAGCTGTGCAGGCCGTTCAGGCCAGGAACCGCATCTGCGTGCTGGACGTCAACCTGCAGGGTGTGCGTGACATCAGGAAGACGGACCTACGGCCCATCTACATCTTCGTGCAGCCGCCCTCGCTGGACGTCCTGGAGCAGCGGCTGCGGCGGCGCAACACGGAGACAGAGGAGAGCTTGGCCAAGCGTCTGGCCTCCGCTCGGGTGGACCTGGAGAGCAGCAAGGAACAGGGCCTGTTCGACCTGGTCATCATCAACGACAACCTGGGCACGGCCTACCAGACCCTGGAGGAGGCGCTGGCCGAGGAAATCAAGAAGGTTCAGAGGACCAGCTGCCCCTGAGAAGGACGCCCGCTATAGACTGCCCTTGGCTTGCGTCCAGAGGCCGCTGCCGGAGGACCCTGGCCTCCCCTTCCCCCTCTGCAGCAGAGCTGGGCCAGTGAACTAATAAAGAAATGCTGGGTAAGAGTGGGAAAAAACAAAAACAAAAACAAAAAAACTTGAAGCAGTCACATCCACTGCCAGGCCAGCTGTAGCCTTGGTCTCTTCCTCTGCGGCAGCCAACTGACTGACTTCAACAAGATCCACTGTCAACAGCAAATACCCAAAATACAGGATACAAGGTCAATAGGCACAAAGGTATCAGCCTTCTGCATTCCAGAAATGAAACAAAATAAAGTAAAACAAAGCAACAACAAAATGATACCATTTAAAATAAGTATCCCAAAGTGACATAATCTAATGGCAACAAATCAAGTACAGGTGTTTAAAAAGGAGAAGCTAATGATTCTCTCTTCCTTTCCCTTCCCAGTCCTGTCTGTGGTTATCCATGCTTTCACTATTCTCAGACCAGCCAAAAAACCCAAAATATTTATAGCCCTCTCCCCCAATTTTTTACACAAATGGGATTAAATCAAAATTTCAACTTGCTTTTCTTCTCAATTAGGGTATGGTGAGTACATATAGAATTAATTCATTTCAATAGAATACTATTCTATAATGTGGCAGATTAAAGAATGTTATAAATTCTTTGCTAATCCTTTCAGTGAGTGATGAAATGTAATGTCTCTTTCCACAACATCGGGCTAGAGTTGCTGACTTGCCTAATCTATAGATTGAGGCAAAAGTCATGCTGTTTAAAGCTTCCACTTTAGAGGCACCTGGGTGGCTCAGTCTTTAAGTGTCTGCCTTCAGCTCAGGTCATGATCCCAGGGTTCTGGGATTGAGCCCCATGTCAGGCTCCCTGCGGGGTGGGGAGATTGCTTCTCTGTCTCTAGCTCCCCCCGTGTTTGTGTTCCCCCTCACTATCTCTCTCTGTTATTAAAACAAACAAACAAACAAACAAACAAACACCTTTAATAAGAAAATAAGGCTTCCACTTTAATCTCTTAGAACTCCGGCACTGTGCTATAAGGAAGGCCAAACAACTCTATGGAAAGACCCATGTGAAGATCTGATGTTCCCACGCACGACCTGGGTAAGCATCCAGCCACGAGTTAGTACCAACTCCCTAACCATGGGAGTGAGTGATCTTCGGAGCCTTCCAGAAGAGCTGCTGATGTTGCACAGAATAAGGATAGATTGTTCCTGGCATGCCCCCACCAAACGCAAAATGAGCAAAATGAATGATGCTTATTGTTATAAACCAATAAGCTTTTGTGGAGGTGTGTTATAAATGAATAGACCATCATAATGCAAAACAAAAAATAGGCTATCCAGATATCTTAATTTATTATGAAACCACTTCCCCATATATATACATTTCCTCTGTTTTCAGGGTCCCCCCCAGCCCCCCGCAAACTACTGATTATCAACTTCTAATAATCTTGCAACAAGCATCATACAGTGACTACCACCACACAATCTGTTTCCTGTATTTGGTCCTTTTATTTTGTGCTGTTGGTTTTCTTCAAGTGTCCTATGGTTTGTGTTTTATGGTGTATGATTTATCGAAAAGGCGTAATATCTGGGGTGTTTCTAAACTTTTGGGCTTGCTGTGCTTCTTGTCATTCCTCTCCATTCTATTTTTTTCTGATGCTTTTTACTAGTGACAGATGCTGACTCTCTTTCCCACACATTAAGAAAAACATTTAGTTTGGTTTTTAACAAAATCAACAGGATGAGTCATGACATTCTTTAAAATTTAATCTCTCTTTTTAGAACTCTTTGAATTGCCATCATGCTACCTCCAGTCTTTGCATGTTTTAGGAAAACTAATGCAAGCAGCAAAGTGATACTCCTTTGGAAATGATTTTCCAGCCCACAAAGCCAAGCAGAACTTTCTTAAGAAGACGAATTAAATATGTAAAATCATTCTTCTTCTATCATATGCACACTCAGGGACAGATACACGATTGGACACTGAGTCTGGGTAAGGTCGCTTTAATTTTGTGTTCTATATACTTCTGTTTTCTTTTTTTCTATAAGAAATGAATTCATGTTAACTATGTGACACCAATTTTGTTGTGTGTTTTTTCTCCTCACACCACCAAGCCAGTCTCCAACACCAGTTGGGTGCCCTATAATTCAACCCAATTCTGACACTGTCTACCTGGAGACAGATCCCACAAGGTTAAGGATACAGTCCCACCTCAGACACCAGTTATAAGTCCAGACTCTCACCTTTGCTATGGACTGAAGGTTCCACTGATCCCATCTCTGGGTTTGAGTAATTTGCTAGGGTGGCTCACAGAACTCTGAGAAACATTTCACTTACTAGATAATGAGTTTATTACAAAAGGATATGAATCAGGAATAGCCACTTGGAACAGATGCACAAGGCAAGGTATATGGGAAAGGGTGAGGAGCTTCCATGCCTTTCCAGTGTCAATAACTGTCCCAGAATTTTCAACCTAGAAGTTCCTGGACTCTGTCCTTTAGGGTTTTTATGGAGGCTTCATTACATAGACACCATTGATTAAATTATCAGCCATTGGCCATCTGTTCAACCCAAGCTCTTCCTCCTCAGAGATTGGGGGTGGGGTGGGGCTGAAAGTCCCTATTCATGAAGTTGGTTCCCCTGGAACCAGCCCAGTCCTGAGGTGCTTTCCAAGAGTTACCTCATTCACATAAACTCGAGTGTGGTTGCAATGGGTTTGTTATGAATAGACACATTTATCATTCTTATCACTTAGGGAAATTCCAAGGTTTTTAGGAGCTCTGTTCCTAAATCAGGGATGGAGAGAAAAGTTATACTTTTTATTATAAATCACAATGTCATATGTGTGTTGTGTAATTTTTTTTTTTAGAAAGGTAAAGAAGGCACTATATATACAACAGAACTATTATAAAGGACCCACATTAAATTGTATAATATCTACCAGGGTCTGGGGCATAGTAGACGCTCAGAAAGAACATTACTTTGTGAACTTAAAATGTTTATGGAAGTAGATCAAGTGAGGTGTGATGGGCTCTCAGAGCCCTGTGCCCTTCTTTGAATCATCAAAGATCTGGCTTGGTCTGGAGACTGTAATGAAGGCAGTCAGGGTTATAGTGGATCAAGAGACCCTTCCTGTGTTGAAGAATCCCCTAGGTTGGGTGGTTGAGGTTGCCTTCATGACGGAAACAGCCCCGTGCACTCACTGTCTGCTAAGCAGGTGTTAATTCAATTCAGTGCGTGAACCAGGCATGGTCCCCATCTGTATCTCTCTCTTTTCCTGCCCCATGTCCCATCTGTGTCTCCTTAGCCTGGCCACCCCGATGCCCTGCTGGGGATCTACTCCCCACTCACCTCCTTGGTTCATTTGTTTATAGGGGTCAGTCTTGCACTGTCTGTGGCTGCAAGTCTGAAAACACTGGTTTCGAATATTTATTTACTTTCTGGTTGAAGGGAAAGCACAGTATTGTTACTTGGTCAGAGCCTGGCTTTCCAGCTGTTCCCACACAGCGAGAAAAGATGGATCCCGGCCTGGCCTCTCCCTTCTGCTAAGTCCACCTGAAAGGCAGGATGAGCAGGTCACTTGAGCTCTCAAAGAAAGAATGAAAGAGGAAACCAAATGTTCCCAGAAAGGCTCAGTTCTGGTGCACTGCCTGCATGCTAGGGCATGAAGGAGTAAAAAGCACCCTTGCTCAGTATCTGCGCCAAGCCAGGAACCTTCTTGGTGTTCAGGAAATTGGTTTTATCGTTTCCCATGTGAAGAAGCTGAGGCCCATAAGCTAAAGTCTGGCTGCCCAGTTTTCTGGCTCAGGGCTCCTTCTACCTACACATTAAGCATCTGCTTTTGGCAGCTGCCTTCTGCTCCAGAAGTGTGCAGTTGGGAAGGACAGATGGCAAAAGCTAGACCCAAAGCCACCAAAACAATTCCTGGAGTCTGAAGTCTGCAATACCTCCAGTAAGGTTTTTTGGGCCAATATCCTTAATACCTGAGCAATTAATTCTAGAGACCCCGATCCTCTAGTCTGGGAGGAGGGTTTAGGGCTGCAACAAAGCCTGGCACTACTTCTTCTGGCCCTTCATTTTGGGAGACTTGAGCAGCACATGCAGACTGAAATCCGTCCTACAAACAGTGTGTGACCTGGATCTTTAGGAGGAGAAGTCCCAGCAGGCCAACTCATTGCCGGAGCTCCATGAAGAGTCTTCTGAAACCTGGGTCCTGCCTTCTAGCTTTAGCTGGCCGGGTGTCTGGCTTTCTTGCTCTCCAAGGACTCACTGAAGTCACCTGCATAAGGCCCTTGCTGGCACTGCTAGAACTGAGGGGAGCACAGAGATTCCCCTAAGTATGGCCTTGATGCTGGGGATGGAGAGGTGCAGGGCCTGCCCCAGAGCACAACAAGCCTGGGCTTCCTGCCCTCCAACCCTGCAGGGCTGAGGAGGGCTCACACTGCTGCTTTGCAGAGGCAGCTGCTGGGGGCATTGCTGAAGAAGGGATGTCTGTAACAGTTTTCACTCATTTGTCCAGGGACTAGCAACTATTTGTCAAGCACTAGCTCGTCCTTAGAAGGCTGCCTGACAGGGGGCAAAGTCCTGAAGGACAAATCAGTCGGCTTTAGAGTCTGTATGTTACGATTTTTTTCTATCAGAAAAGCAAACAACTGCATGAAAATCATTCAGATCTGCCTGAAGACGTTTCCGCACTTGGCAGATTCTGGAGCTGCGATTTTCCTTTGGGCTAAATCTCTGGACCTTCAGCAAGAAAAGAAATCTCATCTGGAGAGGAAGGTCAAAAGCACGTAGTTCGCTTAAATCGTTGCGTTGTGGCACCACCTAGCGGCTAACGGTTCAAACTACTCCTGTTAGAGCTCCTCACAGTCAGGGATGGGAAGGTTGGGGATTGGGAAGGGTGGAGGCAGAGAGCTCAAGGTCAGAAGGTAGTTCGTTTCTTGCTTCCTGGGCTTTGAGACCAAGGAAGAGCGCATGCACCTAATGTCATTACAGCCCAAGGACCCATCTCTGAGTCTTCCTTTGACCTACCTCACTACAGCCATTTTATTAGGCACTGACACTGGGGGAGGGGGAATGCAAAGTGCCGTATCCTAAGGCGATAATGGGAATATCTAGCCAAATCGCATGTGCTTTTTGCCCTTTGACTTAGTATTCTAGGAAACCATTCCCCATTCCCAAAATACTCTGGCAAAACAAAACAGAATAAAACAAAGCAAAACAAAAACAAACAACGACAACAAAACCCCCAAATAAGGCGTGCCACATATTTCAGAATTATGTGTTATAGCCAAGGACGCAGAGTGGCTCCAAAGTCTGTCACAGGACACTGACGACTTAAACTCTCATACAGCCACACGAAAGATACTGGCCAGAGCGGTTTAGGCTTTGCAGCAGTAACAAACCACACTGGCTTCCAGTCCTGGGCATGGCTGGTCCCTGGGCACGGCCAACCTGGGGCTGTGGTTGAGGACTCTTCCAACTCACAGTTCATTCCTCAAAGCCAGCTTGGTGTGCTGACTTGGTGTATCCCCCCCACTCCCCACCGCCTTGTGTTCCCAGCATCTGTGTCTGGCATGTTCCCACCATGTGCCTGGCGTGCTGTCTGGCTTTGTGTACCCAACACTTAGTGCCTCGTGGTGTTTGCTCAGGTCTGTATGCCCAGCAATATTTGTTTGGTTCTGCGTGCCTGGAATGTGTGCCTAGCACTCTGTGCCTGGCTTTGGGTGTCTGGCATTGTGTGCTTAGCCTCAATGCATATGCCGCAATGTGTCCAGTGTGTGTGCCTGGCATACGTGCTCAGTGTTTTGTTCCTGGCATGAGTACCAGCATTATAGGTTCTGTGTTGTGTCTGGGCCTGGTATTGTCTGCCTGGTTTTGCAGGCTCAGTTTTGCGGGCTTGGCAGGTGTGCCCGGAATTCTACATCCCACAGTGTGTGCCTAGCATCACATCGCATGTCTGGCATGATGCTTCTAGGATTTGGACCCGACATTGTGTTCCGGAAGAGGGTGCCTAGTGTCATTTGCCTGTGTTCCCAGAATTCTGTTATTGCTGGATGTTCCTGGCATTGTGTGATGGGCACACAACTCAGCCTGTGAATTCAGTATTGTGTTCCCAGAGACTGGGCCTGGTCTGGTATGTCTCCCAGTATGTGCCCAATGTGTGTTTGCCAGGCATTGTCTCCCTGGGGTTCTGTGCATGGTCATGTGCCCGACAGCGTATGTCCATTTGGTCTGCCACTGTTGTGTGCCCAGCACTGTTCCCAGACTGTGTGTCTGGTGTCGCGCACCTGGCATTTTCATCTGCTGTTAGGTACTGGCACCTGTGCGTGAAGACGTGTCCTCACATTATCTTCCCTGCACCAGTGCTCAGTGCTGTGTACCTAGTGTGTGTTCCCAGTGTATAGGCCTGGCACGTGCCTGGGGTTGTGTCTAGTGTGTGGGCATGGCATTGCATGCCCTGTCTTTGTTCCCAGCATGTGTGCCTGGTATCATTCTCTTAGAGCATGTGGCAGGCCAGCCTGGCCCCATGTGGATGCCTCCTATGGTGTGTCATTTCTCCATACTTCGTGTTTTGTGTTCCACAGAGTACACTTAGCATTGTGCTGTGGTGTGTGTTACTGTCACGTGCTCTTGCTGTGTGTACCTGGCACCGTGTACCTGGTGTCATGTGCTGGCGTCGCTTCTCTGGGGTATGTGTCAGCCTCTTTTCTTAGCATGAGTGTGACATGTGTCCCCAGTGTCAGTGTGTATTCCTGGTTTGTTGGCTGTCATTGTGTGCCTGGCTTTGTGTTCCTGTGTTGTGCTCTTAGCACTGTTTGACAGTACGTGGTTGGTATGTAGGTCTAACCCTGTGTGTCTGGAGGGAGGCCACAAGTGTGTGGTCTGTGTTTTGTGCCCAGTGTGTGTGCCTGACACATGTCCCCAGGTTTTTGTGTCTGGTGCTGTGGGCCCAGGGATGTCCACCTGTGGTGTTTTCCAGGGTGTGTTCTTAGCCACTGTGGTGGCGCATGTGCCTGGTGTCGTGTGCCCAGCCTGGCGTTAAGTACTAGGCTGTGTGTGCCCAGCGCCCAGCAACCCCACCGTGCAATTTGCTTCAGAAGTCCCTGAAGGACAGCAGCTGCCCGCTGGCACCAGTGTGGGGGAGGCGCACCCAGGGCAGGGCTTGTACAACTCTGTGCATCACTTTCTTCCAGATCACCTTTCCTCTCTGCCTTTCCTTTCCCATGGACCACAGATGGAATTCTGGTGGTTCCTTGGTGGGGGACCCCTGCTTCCCTCTCAGACCCCTCCTCATCTCATCCCAAGCCCCCTTAGGGACACGTCTGCTGACAGGAACATCAGCTTGTCGCCCTCTGGTTCCCTAGGGCGACATGTGTCCTGGTAAAAGCCCCCAGGGAAAGGTTAAGTTCGCAGACCCTGTAGGGGGCCGCAGCAAGTTCAGCCCTGCAGGCCCAGCCCCGTGGAACAGCAGCAAAACCTAGTGCTAAGAGGAGGGAAATGCCTGACAGCCATCAGGCCCAGGGGCTAGGGAGCCCCCTTCTGCCTTAAATAAGCCCAGTGCTTAAGTCTCAGTCCTGAGTGTGACCAGCTCCTGGTGCAGTCACTAGGTGGCAGAGTTCTCTCTGTCCAGGGAAAGTCTTGCGTCACCTTCTTCAAAAGCTGGACAGGGCACGTTTGCCTTTGGCATGGCATGGCTCTCACAGACACCTTCTGCGTGGAGATGGACATGTAAATACAAAACACATAATTCTGACCTCCATGCAAAGAGAAGGGGTAGATTTCATTAAAAGCAGGAAGAATTTTAAAATGTATTGATTAGCACAAACCTAATTGTAAAACAAGCATTTAGAAAAACCATTGTTTTCTTGTGCTTTTAGACGATTAGAGAGCAAAAACAATTAACTTGGTTTATTGGATGCTTTAATTTTAAATTAAAGTGTTAAAATTAGGACTCTGTTCCCCTGCTGGGATTAGAGATGTGCAGTCTTCCCACCTCTGTGCATGGAGGGGCTCAGTGAGCTCCATTCTCTGCCACTCTTCAACTGAGAAAGTAAACCGGGGACCAGCCCTCCTGAATTTTCCAGGATGAAAGCCTGATATAGGCGCTGTTGTCTGGGAGCTCAGACCTACAGGACCCTCCACCATCCCGACACCGCTGCCCTTCTTGTCTTTCCTAGAGGCTGTGGTATTGTCCTGTCTCATTTTTGCTTTTCAAAGATTCCTTCAAATTCCTGATATGCTGATGTTATTTTTCTTTTTAGTGGTGTTATATACACATTTTCTTCTCATTTCTAAGGATACAGAACCGGGAAGGAGAAGGACATGTGTCACCACCATTGCTAACCTACACTCACCCTGTAAGGGCAGGTTCAGTGCCCTCTTTTCTTGGAAACCCTATACCCCCACCCCCGCCCCCAGGGACATCCTCACTGGCCACCCTCTGGACCGCGAAGGCCAAGAAATACGAATTTCTCTCCAGGGCACTGCACTTTGATTTGGCTGTGAAAGTGCCTCCCAGAGGGCAAGGATGGAGGCTTGCATGATTTTTGTTTTTTCTGGGATAGCAGAAGTGTGTATTGAGAAAGGCAGACAGAGAAGACTTTGTTGTCCCTGGCCAAGTGATAGAGTCTGAAAGCCTGATGAAGGATTTCAGAATCTTCTCTCCAGAGAGAAGAACCAGGATAACTTCCAGGGTGAGTCCCGCAACCTCATGGGAGCAGGAAGAAGATGCAAAACCAGGGCAGACCTGGCACTTCCTGGGGAAATTGTCAGGAGAAATAAACTGGGCATCTCACACTGGGGCTGGTTCCCGTGGCTTTGGTGAGCTTTGAAGCTGAAAATCTGAATTGATAGTGATAGAGCAAAGACAGATACAAAGATGATTAAGAACAAAATGGATGTTGATTTCCATGTTCTATAGAATTTTTTGGAGAGTGAAAGGGCCCAAGAATCTGATCTGGAAAAGGTATTTCTCAGAAAGCAATAGCCATTGCAGAGGGCCAAAGAAAGCATAGCTGGAGACAACAGTGGCTTTTGAGAGGTCTGGGTTTGTTATTCTAGTCAATGCTCTTCCTGATGGGGCAGAAAAGGACAGGTTGGGCACGCATGTCTAATGAAATTCATATTGCATTTTGCTGCTACGTCCATTCTTTGTCTTAGCTGGTTTAGCCTAAAGGACCAAAGTATGCCAGCTCCCCGCAGACTCTAGGCAGACTCACTGTGCTCTTATTACCATCCCCTGTTGCCATAAACATAGGGGATGACAATTTCAGGAAACAGTTTTTACAACCCAGCAATTGCACTACTAGGTATATACCCTATAGATACAAATGATTCAAAGGAGCACCTGCACCCCAGTGTTTATAGCAGTGATGCTCATAATAGCCCAACTATGGAAAGAGTTGATATGTCCATCAACAGATGAATTGATAAAGAAGGTATTTATATATATATATATGTATATATTATATATGTATATATTGTACATATATGTATATACTATACATATATAAAAATATGTGTGTATGTGTGTGTATATATATATATATATATATTTACTTAGTCATCAGAGAGGATGAAATCTTACCGTTTACATTGATGTGCAAGGAACTGGAAGGTATTATACTGAGTGAAGTAAGCCAATTAGAGAAAGACAATCATCATATGGTTTCACTCATATGAGGAAACATTCCAGAGGATCATAGGGGAAGGGAGGGAAAAATGGAATGGGAAGTCATCAGAGACTTCCATGTCTCAGACTACCATGAAAGACTCTTAACTATGGGAAAGAAACTGAGGGTTGCTGGAAGGTAGATGGAAGGGGGATGGTATAACTGCATGATGGACATTAAGGAGGGCATGTGATGTGATGAGCACTGGGTGTTATGTGCAACTGATGAATTACTTAACTCTACATCTGAGACTAATGATGCTCTATATGTTGACTGATGGAATTTCAACTAAAAAAAGACAGAAAAAGTTTTTATATTTGCATTTAAAAGTCATTTGATGTTTGGGGTGCCTGGGTGAATCAGTTGGTTAAATGTCTGACTCTTTGGTTTCAGCTCATGTTGTGATCTCAGGGTCATAGGATTGAGCCCCAGGTTGGGCTCCATGCTTAGGGGAGAGTCTGTTTGAAGATTTCCTCCATCTTCCCCTTCCCCAAGGGTCTCTGTCTCTCTCTCTCTCTCTCTCTCTCTGTCAAATAAATAAATAAATCTTTAAAAAATAGAAGTTGTTTGATTTTTGAACTTGTAGGTCAGGCTCTGAAATTGTGTATTCTAAAGCAAGGTGAATAAAAGATGGTTGGATGGAGGGACTAAGAGTGACAACCAGTCTATGATAAGACTGCTGCGGCCAGCCTTCCAGTGCCTACAATTATCTGTATTGAGACTCAGCATGTGTGAGGACAGGGACATTCAGTGCTGTGATCTGTATTTATGGTGACACATGTGAGGAATGGGAACTTCAGTCTTGTGATCTCTGCAGGCATACGTCACAGATTCTGACTGTGTGTTTGGATCCAGACCAATGCAATAAAGCAAATATCACAATAAAGTGAGTGAAATGAATTTTTTGGTTTCCCAGTGCATACAAAAGTTATGTTTACACTATGTTGTAGTCTATTACTTGAGCAATAGTATTATGTCTAAAAAACGATGTATGTATCTAGATTTTAAAAACACTTTATTCTTTTTTTTTAAAAGATTTTATTTATTTATTTGACAGAGAGAGATCACAAGTAGACAGAGAAGCAGCAGAGAGAGAGAGGGAAGCAGACTCCCTGCTGAGCAGGGAGCCCGATGCGGGACTTGATCCCAGGACCCTGAGATCATGACCTGAGCCGAAGACAGCGGCTTAACCCACTGAGCCACCCAGGTGCCCCAAAAAACACTTTATTCTTAAAAAGTGTTAGCCATCATCTGAGCTTCCAGAGAATTGTAGGTGTTTTTTTTTTTTTTTGTTGTTGTTTGTTTGTTTTTTTCCTGGTGGAAGTTCTTTCCTCGATGTTGATGGCTGCGGACTGATCTGAGTGGTGGTTGCTAAAGGTGGGGGTGGCTGTGGCAACTGCTTCAAATAAAACAACAGTGAAGTTTGCATTGATTGACTCTTCCTTTCATGAACATTCTCTCTGTAGCACGTGATGCTGTCTGATAGCATCCTACCCACAGTACAACTTCTTTCAAAATTGGGCCCAATCTGCTCAAAGCCTGCCAATGCTTTATCATCTACCTTTAAGTAATATTCTAAATCCTTTGTTGCCATTTCAACAGTTTTCCTAGCCACTTCACCAGGAATAGATTCCAGCTCAAGAAACCACTTTCTTTGTTCACCCATAAGAAGCAACTCCTCACCTGTTAAGGTTTTATCGTGAGACTGCAGCTATCCAGTCACATCTTCAGGTTCCATTTTTTTACTGACACCAACTTTGTTGGGTCCCCAGAACCAATTCTAATATGGGGGGTACTCCCCCAACAAAACCAAGAGATTCTAGGACACCAACAGGGTATCTGAGAACTGAACTCAGTTCTGACGCTGTCTACCTAGAGATAGCATCAGATTCCACAGGTTAGGGTTCAATGCTACAAGACAGTTCCACCTATAATCTCCCACTTTAGATGCCAGTCCCAAGCCCCAGTGCTTCTGACTGACCAGCTACATACTGGAGTTCCAATGACCTCCTCCTTGGGTTCTTTTAGTTTGCTAGAGCAACTCACAAGGCTCAGGGAAACATTCACTTACATTTACCAGTTTATTAAAGGATATGATAAAGAATACAAATTAATAGATAAAGAGATACATGATATAAGGTACTGGGTAAAGGTGTGGAGCTTCCATGCCCCCTCCAGGTATGCTGCTCTCTCTGTATGCCCATAGTGTTCACCAACCCAGAAGCTTTCTGAACCTCTTGGGACTGTGTTATATAGTCATGACTAAGTCATTGGCCATTCATAGATTCAACCTCTAGCCCCTTCCTCCTCCCCAGAAACTGGATGGTAGGACTGAAATTTCCAATCCTATAACCATATGATTGTTCCTCCTGACAACAAGTCGTGGCTCTTGGGTGGGGTCCAAAAGTCACTTTCATTAACAACAGGACATTCATTTAACTTTTATAGCTCTGAAGCATTTTTAGAAACTGTGGATGAAAACCAAATATATACCTTATAAGTCATTATATTACAATTTCTGATTCTAGATCTTTTGCTGTTTCTGTCACATTTGTAGCTACTTCCTCTACTGAAGTCTTAAAGTTTCAATTTGTAAAAAACACAATATCTGTGAAGTGCAATACTTGAAACCCAGTAAAGTGAGGTATGCCTGTACTCATGGTGACACATGTGAGAGACAGTAACTTTCAGTCCTGTGATTTGTCCTGATGGTGATATAGGTGAGGTTAGGTATCTTCAGGCTGTGATCTGTACCAGAGGCTAAGAGGACAGGTTGGATCTTTGGAGAGTTCCCTATTAGTCTGAATGGTTTGATTGTTCTTTCACACTCTTTGCTATACTAGTCTGGGGTATTCCTTAATCTTTACTCGCACTGAGTAACAATGATCTAATTTCTAATTCAGCACACTCTTATAAGTAAGAGTGAGATGAATAACACCCTTTAAAAAAAATTTTTTTTTTAGTTCCTGCTATGTGCCAGACAGTGCTGTGACTTTGGAATTTAACTAGTTACTTTTAAATATGTCTAATATTAGTGTTTGAATGGTGTTTGGGGAGACCAACATGCAAATCTCCCATGCCCCCAAGAGTCTATGCTGAGCAAGTAGCAGAACTGGTACAGAATATTCAGTGCATCATGGATGCAAAGAAGTATTTTGCCCCTTCCAGGTAGTTCATAGAGGTAATAATCTTGATCTGAATTTTTATTGGGGTTAAGGACTTACAGATAAATAAGGAAGGTTTTTCTTTCCAGGCAACAGGAGAAGCATGTGTCAAAGTATGGAGGTGAGTTAAGGTGTAGATTTTCTATGGTAGTGTAGGGCTGGTTTTATAAGGCAGTGGTTTGGGGAATGAGTGTAGGCAAGGTTAGAAAAGGTGGATAGGACCCAGATCCTGGAGCCCTTGGTAGGAGTTTGTATCATGAAAGGGTTTAAGTATTTAGGTAGCTTGATTGATTTTAGGTCATATGCTCACCAACCTATATGCAAATGGACAAAGATTATAGGTAATAGCCATGGAAATGGAGACCTACTGCTGGACCATTGCACTGGACCTGCAGGGATGAGGTCATTGGGAAGCAGAAGTGGAAGGCAGATGGGGATGTAAAGTCTCCTCAAAAAAATGAAACAAGATGGGATCAGGAAGGAGACAAATCATAAGAGACTTTTAATCTCACAAAACAAACTGAGGGTTGCTGGCGGGTTCGGGGGGTAGGGAGAGGGTGGTTGGGTCATGGACATTGGGGAGGGTATGTGTTATGGTGAGTGCTGTGTAATGTGTAAGCCTGATGAATCACAAATGTACCCCTGGGGAAAACAATACATTATATGTTAATAAAAATAATTTAATTAAAAAAAAAAAACAAACCTAGTTTTTCATTGGTCAGGGAAAGGGAGAGAGAGGGAAGGGTAGCTGGGGCTCCTAACATGCAGGGACAGGGAGTCCTACAGAGCTCAGACATCCAGCTGGCTCTTCTATTGCCTGATTCATGTTGAATTCATAAAGCTAGTACCATGTCATCTTATCCGAGACATCTTTTGCCTAAGAATGAGAGGCAAAAGGACATTTTCCCAGCTAAATAAAAATAATATTAAGAATAACTTTTTCACTGTTTTTCTAAAGGTTACCATTAGATTGTAGTAAATCAGCCTAAGGCTCATAATCTCATTAACTTGGAAGTATTACTATATGAACAGAGTGCAATGATAAGCCACTTAATACAGTTTCATAGTTTGACATTAATGAATATATTTGGGAAACATTTACCATGGCCAGGTCTTATTACATAGGAAGGGTTAAGGAAAGAGATGTGCCAGGGGTATCAAAAGTATAAACCAGTGGGGGACATAGAATTGAAAACCTAGGTATGCCCTGGTGTAATGGATTCCTTCCAAGCTATGCTATTGGGTTATAATTACAAGGAGAATAAAGATGGTCCCAAGTCAGGCCTTGCCTCCCTCAGCATTATGGAAGGAGCAGAAATGCTCTGGATCTCTTCAGGGTTGGATGTCCAAGGTTTTCACAATGGCCTGCTCCTTGAGGTCCCTACCAAATCCTATCCCTGGTTAAAGAATGCTTACCTCAGAGAAATGTGGATGCCCAGAGACAACGATGCGTCTTCATAATACTGGAAGAAATGCTGACAAAATCCCAGCTACAGACATGCAGGGGATCTTGGCTGGTTATGCTTTTAGTGATCAGCAGAACAGCCCTAGAAAAGTCATTAAGAAATTACAGGCTGAGGATTAGCTGAGAAAAAGCAGGAAATTGAATGAAGTCAGTGGGCACAGTGAGACATTTTCTGGCTGTCTGCTCAGAAAGGTCTTTGAAGGGTGACACATCAGCATGTCAGAGATGAAATTGGACCCTGTGAGCATCACCTGCAAACAGCCCATGAAAAGGAGGCAGATTTCCAAATAGGCACTCTTCCTGCAGACCTCTCCTTTCTGAGGCAACATCTCTGGCTGCTTCAGAATGCAAGTGTGCCAATCCAGGCAATTTACAGCGTTCAGGAAAGATACGCAAGGGTTCACTTAGGTGACTGCAGACCCAGGTGTGCAAATCAAGCAAATCACCAACACTGCCCTGTGTCTCCACTCTGGAGGATCCTCCATCCCCAGACAGGTGAACCTGTTGTGGGGTCCACCTTACCTGATGCTAGACTCCCAGAGGGAGCTTGGTCACTGCACCTGGTGGCACGTGACTCTCACCAGAGGGCACATACATGACCATTCCTGTCCAGGAAACTATACTCACATCTACCAACAGAGAATGTTCTCTGCCTGCACAGCAGCTGGAAATGAGAAGGTTTCAGGTGAGCCCGGGATTATAGAAAAGCAAGACTTTGAGGTTGTGTTTCTCAGGCCTTCAGGGAGAGACCTTGTACGTATATGTGTCCAGCAGTGGAGGCTTGTTGCCTAACTGCCCATTGCTCCTGACTCCAACTTGCTCTCCTATATGCTTTATGTACTTTCCTGTGTGCTCACAGCCTCTTCATTTTGACTGGGAGCACTTCTTTGTTACAATGTATCAATGCCACCCCGCTACACTCTCCAGGTGAATCTAGGGGGTGTCTGCTCTCGCCCCTCTGATGGGAGCTTCAGTGCAACCTCAGACACAGGGCTGAAGCTCTCAGTTTGCTACATCTGCTACTTGCAGCCCAGAGTTTTTTCCTGTTGAGCACTCTCCCAGGTGTTGACAAAGAGTCAAGAATGTCCAGAGCAGATCTCAGAAAGCTGTGTGGGATCATCCTAGGCCGAATAATCATCCTAGACAATCATCCTAGACAACAGAACAGTCACCCAAGAACAACCATCCTAGACAATCATCCTAGACAGCAACCCTTCTCTGGAGAAAGTGTAAAACAAAGACATTGGGTGTCAGATCCAACAGCTGAGAAGCTCTGTAAGGCTGCCTGGAAAAAGCACCACCGTCCGTGCACACGTGAACATGTGGGTACCAGTGTTGTGCGCGTAGGGCTGAAGACAAGTGTTTTTTTTTTTTTTTTGTCCTATTACTTATTAAAGATAGTAAAGGACAAGTATTAGTAACAGAGGATTATGGAGGATCAGAAGGGGTGTCCTTGTGGCACCTGGGTGGCTCAGTTGTTAAGCATCTGCCTTCGGTGCAGGTCATGATCCCAGGGTCCTGGGATCTAGCCCTGCATGGGGCTCCCTGCTTGGTGGGAAGCCTGCTTCTCCCTCTGCCAGTCCCCCTGCTTGTGTTCCCTCTCTCACTGTGTCTCTCTCTGTCAAATAAATAAATAAAAATCTTAGAAAAGAAAAAAAAAAAAAAAGGAAGTGGTGTTCTCAAGCTCACACTTGTGACTTAACCTTAGAGACCAGGGAAACTAAAAATCTAAATAAGGAACAGCTGTAATGAGCTGAAAAGGCAACAGGACTTGCCTTCCAGCTTCCTGAATCGTGCTGTGAGTCCTCGGGAGGCCAATTCCCACAGGGTTACATCAGCTGCTTCTCGAAGTTCGTTCCCTCTGCCACTCTGTCTCAGAAAGCTCTGCACAGGCTGCTGAGCAGGGTGATCTGGGTTGCACCGAGGTGCACATTCCTTCCAGGCTGCGGATGCAAGCTGAACTGATTCCAGTGTCGTTAAGGAAGTCGAACATAACCTGAAATTCTATTGAATCCAGTCCTTTTCTGAAGTAAAGAACATTTAAGTAGATTACAATTTGATACTCTTGGCCATTTTCTGTTGGCTGATGGAGGGAGGGAGGAAGTGAATAGTAGAGTCGCTTCGCTGGGTAGAAAATGGCTTGTTTCTGGCTCATAGGAAGTTCCATGGCTTTTGAAATATGATTACGCCAGGTGTAAATGAAGCTTTGGCACATGTTCAATGCAACAGCAGCTCTTTGCAAATCTATTCTATACCGAGAACTGAGCTGTGTTCTTGGAACAGAATGCCGAGGGAGGCATGTGCATCAAGACACTAACAATCTCCCAGTGTTGCTACAATAAAAAGATACATCTGTATGTAGATGCCTTGTAAAGTGGAGAGTACTAGGTTCTTCCAGGAGGTGGATGGATTTGAGAAAAGCAGTAGGGAAGACGCAGCTTTAGACTGAAGCTTGAGGCAAACCAGGTAGAACACGGGACAGAGGGGCCAGAGGCCACTAGAAGGCAGGTTGCCTGGTACAAGTGGCTGGAAAATGAAGAGGGATAGATATCTGGGCCTCAAGGGGTGCAATGCTTTGAAGACAGGTGTAGGGTAGAAAGGGAAAGAATATGGTTAGTGTTTAAGAAAGAGACTTCTAGCAGCAGTAGGGGGCTGGGGAACAGGATTATTATCATTGCAAAGGTGTTGAGGATTTTGTGTAGGAATACAGGACTGAACCTGAGCCTGAGCCTGAGCCCGGCTGTTTAGAGAGGGGGGAAGCCCATGATGGAAGTCTGTGGCAGAACAGACAGGACTGGGAGGCAGTCAGGAAAGGAGGAATCGGAGACACACTTGAGGTCCCAGCTCAGGGGCTGGGAGAAGGATGGCATCTCTCAGTGAGACTGGACATGTGGCAGAGGCAACAAATTTGGGAAGAAGAATATTCACATTCTCTTTTTCGTCCTTTTGTTTTAGAAGTATTAGACTTACTGAAAAGTTACAAAGATCATAAATCCTTCACCAAGCTTCTCCTAATTGCTGATAATTATACAATTATCAAAACCAGAACTTTGACACAACACCATTAACTGAACTACAGATTTTATTAAAATTTTACCATCCAATGTGCCTGGTTTTTAGTTTTCTGAGCTAAGGAGCTACCAGAGAAAGTCTGGGTCTCAGGGAAATAAAATATATGATGAAACTTTTGCTTTCTCTTTTCATCATTTTTTAAGGCATGCATCATATTTGTTTATTATTAATATAATAAATATATTCAATTGATAATATATAATAAATAAATAATATGATACATATTACATGAAATAATATTTATATGTATTTTAAGTTGCTTAAATATATTTTTATGTACTTAAAATATATATTTATACTAAATACACACATTTTAAAAAATATATTTGTATTAAAAATATTTAAAATACATTTAAAAATACATAAATGAATGGTGTCTCCCCTCCTTTCCACTGTCTCAGAATTTTCTTTAATTGCAAGAGTCAAATCCAGCTACCTTTGTAATAACAACTGTCTTAGAATAGTCTGCTAACTGATGTCACTGTGTGCTCCCTATGCACCCACACAGCACTGTCTGTTCCATCTCATGTCAACTCCACAGGTAAAGCCCCCACTTCAGCGAGATCCAGCGAGGCCCAGGGAGCTGAGCACACCTACTCAGAATGAGGCAGACATGAATTAAAGCCCTGCTCCCAATCATGTAACAAGCATTTTGTTACACTTTTTACTTTTGGCCTCCTGTCTGTTTTTTTCATTTTCTCTACTTTCTATAAAAAGATGTCTTGTGCTCCTTTTCTTCCTCTAGTGATTTTGAAGGACACATTTTCTTTATGCTGTTAGTGGCGGCCTTTAAGTTGATGGAACTCTCGTACAAATTCTTTTCACAGTCTGGGTCTATCCTGTCCTATCTGGCGGATACCTGTGGACCTCATCTCATTCAGTTCCTTAGCAGCTTTGGAGATGGTGGACCACACCTTCCTCCTAGCAAGCTCTTCTCTGGCACTTTCCATGATGCCACCACTCTCCTCATGGGCTCCCCTGCTCTACATCACTCTACAAGCTGGTTTACCATGGGCTTTGAGCCTTGCATATTTCCTTATCTTGCTCTGCACTTTTCCTAGGTGATCTCATTCTAATTTTCATCCCCAATCCTCATTTCCAGTTGAGATATCTCCTCTGAACTTCCAACTTCTATTGATGACTGACCTTAGAAAGTGAGGCTTACATGTCCCACAGGGTACCCAAACCTAATAGATTCATAATGCTCTTAGGATCCCCCTACTCTCTTGGCGCACACCCCATGTAGCCATTTTTTTCCTTCTTTTCTTCACCCCCATAACCAAATCATCAGAAAATTCTATAGATTCAAATTATATGTGTGTGTGTGTGTGTGTGTGTGTGTGTGTGTGTGTATAATCATCCATTCTCTTCTCCCTGATTCCCCTGTCATCTGCCAATAGCTCTTCTCCAAACAACTGCAAAGACCTAGTCTCTCCTCTTCACAAAGTACTCTTCACTCAGACAGTGGATTGGACTTTCAAAATTGTTAACTCAAGTCATGTCACTTCCTTGTTTAAGAGAACCAGTGCTTCAGCCATGGTCAGTGGGAATGCAAAATGTTAAAGAACATAATGCAAGACAAATGGGCATTTCTCTGAAAATACTAAATGTACCTGCTCTTTAACTCATTGATGCCTCTGGGAATTTGCCCTTTGCATGTGTTTTTACACTTGCAAAGTGATATATGTACATGTGTGTTTTCAGCAGCATTGAAATAGAAAAATATTGCAAAAACTCAAAAGCCCACCAAGAAGAAATCAGATAAATAAGCTGTGGTATGTTACACAAGGGAATACTTTGAAGCAGAAAAAAAATTGAAGCTTCTCATATGCTGATATGAAAATATGTCCAGAAATACTGTCATATAAAAGAATCAAGTTGAAAATGATATTTCATAGCATGCCATCTTTTATGTAAGAAAGAGGGAGAAATAAGAATTTATATTTACTTGAAAATGAGAGTTGTGAGATAGACAAGAACAGGGGTAGAAGTGAGACTTCTCATTTTGTAATGTATTAAAGTGTTTTGATTTGGTTTTTGAACCTTATTGAATATATTATTCACACATACACACACACACACACACACACACACACAAACACACATGCCACATACTTTAGTAACTTTCTCCTATACCTAGTGGAGATCCACATCCCTTAGCACAGGCTAGGGGAGCTGTGTAATCAGATTGAGACCTGATCTCCACCTGATCACCACCATCCTCTTGGATGGGCCTCTATTAACTAACTGTTCAGCAACTTGAGCTGTGTTCAGTTTCTTGCCAACCTCAGACCCTTCCAGGATTCAGGCCCTGCCTGGAATGTATATCACCTCTCTCCTTGTGCAGCTGGGTCTTCTCAAGTTTCAAGGTGCCATATACATTCTACTTGAAAAGAACCTTGATGACCAAGTCATACATAGGAGGTTATCCCCTATCTTTCTCTGTCTTTACCACCCTGTGAGCTACATTCATGAAATACTCTGCATACTTTGTAATTTCTCCATTTATTTTTAGTTTCTGTTCGTCCAACTTCCTACCAGTTAGTCCAGGAAAGCAAACATCATTTATTCTGACTCAAAATTTTAGACACTCAATATATTTCTTGAACAAATGACAAAACATGCTTAAATCTATATTTATTTCATCAAAATTTTCTAGCAATGTCATGAAAAAAGTATTCGTTTTTCCCATATTCAATGAAGATTTTTTTCTCACCTTTGCTTCTTTTGTTTTTCCAGCCCTCTTTTGAACATTATGTAGTTGACAGTTAATATTTAAATGTTCCTTTAAAAAAGAATCTTAAATTTTGCATGCAGCCTTGTTACAATATTTATAGCATTTATTTATACCTAGATCCATATGTTCAAACTGTTTTAATGTTTAAACACCAACCATTTTATTACTTTTAATTCTTTATTTTCATGTTTCTATCACTCTGCTGGAGTATACCTTCTAAGATTTTTTTTTTACCCCTCAGAAAGTATATGCAAGTGGCATATTTTCTGAGACCTTGTAATGTCACCTTTCCTTGTGACACACAGCTTGTCTGAATTTTGCAGTATCTAATACCTACACCTTCCTTCCAAAGCACTGCAGATTCTCCAGGTACCCGCTTCCATCAGTCAGCACTGAGTTTAACCCGAGTTTCATTCCTGTATAGCAAGCCTGATTTTCTACCTGGCTCCTTATGAATTTTTAGTTTCTTTCTTCTTAAAATTCAAAAGTAGGGGCACCTGGGTGGCTCAGTCAGTTGAACATCCAACTCTTGATTTCAGGTCAGGTCATGATCTCAGGGTTGTGAGATCGAGCCCCACGCAACGTGCTGGGCATGAAGCCTGCTTAAGATTTTCTCTCTTTCCCTCTCCCTCTACCCCTCCTCCCCACTGCCCGCCTCTAAAAAATAAATTAATTAAAAAATAAATTTTAAAAAATATTTAGGGTAATTAAAAGGTAAGAAAATGGCACTCAAGACACAAAGAAATTTTCAAAACTAAACTCGGTGGGAGGTTGGGGGAACCAGGTGGTGGGTATTGGAGAGGGCAAAGAGTGCATGGAGCACTGGGTGTGGTGCAAAAACAATGAATACTGTTACACTGAAAAGAAATTAAAAAAAAAAAAACTAAACTCAGATATGGCACAGATGTTGGGACTATCTGACAGATAATTTAATATAATTACTATTAATATATAAAAAGGTCGACAATGTGCAAGATTAGATGAGTTATTCAAGCAGAAAGATTGAAACTATTAAAAAGAATTAATGTAAAAGCTAGAAATAAAAAGCCAATTAACAGGATAAAGAATGCCTTTGACCCATAGATAGAGCTGTGGAAAAAAATCATGAGCTTGTAGATAGGTTAATAGAAATTGCCAGAACAAGACAGAGAGACATACAGACAGAGACACAGAGACACAGAGAAAATAAAATAGTAGGAAAAAGACAGAAGAAAACATCCATGAAGTATGGGGCAATCAAACATAATAAAATATGTGCTATTGGAATCTCAGAAAAAGAGAGAGAAAATGGAGAAGAAAATATATTTAATTATTAATTAATTATTATTTAATTATTAATTATTTTCCTGAAATTAATTACACCAAAACAATGATACAAAAAGCTCAGAGAACCTCAAAAAAACAAACCCCAAGGTGCACACACACACATACACACACACAGACACACTCACATACTCTTATGCATTTCATACTCAAACTGCTAAAAACAAAACAAAAAGAGAAATTTTAAAAGGTAGCCAACAAAAAAAAAATCATTAAATATAAGGAACAAAGTAGAGAATTGAAAAACATTAAGAATTACAGTAGGCTTCTTAATAGAAACAGTGCAAGCTAGAAGACTATAGAATAACATTTTTAAAGTCCTAGGGAAAAAATGCTATTGATGCAGAATTCTCTTCACAATGAAAATAATTTCAAAAATGAAGGAAAAATAACTACTTTCTCAATCAAAGTAAAATTTAGAAATTTCATTACCTGCATATTTACACCTTCTTAGGTGTAAATGTATGTGGGTATAGAGCTACATACTTTCTTTCTTATGGCTAAATAATATACCATTTTATATATCCACTATATATATATATATCCATTATATATATCCACTCATCTTCTTTATCCATTCATCTATTGATGAACACCTGAGTGGCTTCCATAATTTGGCTATTGTAAATATTGCCGCTATGTAAACATAGGCATGCATATATCCTTTTGAATTAATGGTTTTGTATTTTTAGGGTAAAACCCCAGTAATTTAATTGCTGGCTCATATGGTAATTCTATTTTTAATTTTTTGAGGAACTTCCATACTGTTTTCCACAGTGACTGCATCAGTTTGCATTCCTACCAACAACGCACAACAAGTTACCTTTTCTCTGCATCCTGGCCAATATTTGTTCTTTCTTGCTCTTTTGATTTTAGCCCATCCTGACAGGTGTGAGGTGATATCTCATTGACATCTAGATCTGCATTTCCCTGATGATGAGTGATGTTGAGCATCTTTTCATGTGGCTGTTGGCCATCCTTGTCTTTGGAGAAAAGTTTATGTATTCTGCCCATCTTTTTAAATTGCCCATTATTTGTATTTTAGTGTTGAGCAGTGTAAGTTTTTTAAAATATAATTTGGATATCAACTGTTTATAGCTATGTCATTTGCAAATGTCTTCTCCCAGTCCATAGGTTGTCTTTTTATTTTGTTGATTGTTTCTGTTGCTATGCAGAAGCTTTTTATTTTTTTTATTTTTTATTTTTTTTTTTTAAGATTTTATTTATTTGTCAGAGAGAGAGGGAGAGAGCGCGAGCACAGGCAGACAGAATGGCAGGCAGAGGCAGAGGGAGAAGCAGGCTCCCCGCCGAGCAAGGAGCCCGATGTGGGACTCGATCCCAGGACGCTGGGATCATGACCTGAGCCGAAGGCAGCTGCTTAACCAACTGAGCCACCCAGGCGTCCCCAGAAGCTTTTTATTTTGATGTAGTACCAATAGTTTATTTTTGCTTTTGTTTTCCTTGCCTCAGAAGACATATCAGGAAAGTGTTGCTCCAGCCAATGCCAGAGAAATTATTGCCTGTGTTCTCTTCTAGGATTTTTTTTTAAATTTTTTTTTTCAGTGTAACAGTATTCATTGTTTTTGCACCACACCCAGTGCTCCATGCAATCCGTGCCCTCTCCAATACCCACCACCTGGTTCCCCCAACCTCCTACCCCCTGCCTCTTCAAAACCCTCAGATTGTTTTTCAAAGTCCATAGTCTCTCATGGTTCACTTCCCCTTCCAATTTCCCTCAACTCCCTTCTCCTCTCCATCTCCCCTTGTCCTCCATGCTATTTGTTATGCTCCACAAATAATTGAAACCGTATGATAACTGACTCTGTCTGCTTGACTTATTTCACTTAGCATAATCTCTTCCAGTCCCATCCATGTTACTACAAAAGTTGGGTATTCATCCTTTCTGATGGAGGCATAATACTCCATAGTGTAAATGGACCACATCTTCCTTATCCATTCGTCTGTTGAAGGGCATCTTGGTTCTTTCCACAGTTTGGCGACTGTGGCCATTGCTGCTATAAACATTGGGGTACAGATGGCCCTTCTTTTCACTACATCTGTATCTTTGGGGTAAATACCCAGTAGTGCAATTGCAGGGTCATAGGGAAGCTCTATTTTTATTTTTATTTATTTATTTATTTATTTATTTATTTATTTATTTATTTTAAAGACTTTATTTATTTATTCGACAGACAGAGATCACAAGTAGGCAGAGAGGCAGGCAGAGAGAGAGAGAGGAGGAAGCAGGCTCCCCGCAGAGCAGAGAGCCCGATGTGGGGCTCGATCCCAGGACCCTGGGATCATGACCTGAGCCGAAGGCAGAGGCCTTAACCCACTGAGCCACCCAGGTGCCCCAGGGAAGCTCTATTTTTAATTTCTTGAGGAATCTCCACAGTGTTCTCCAAAGTGGCTGCACCAACTTGCATTCCCACCAACAGTGTAAGAGGGTTCCCCTTTCTCCACATCCTCTCCAACACATGTTGTTTCCTGTCTTGCTAATTTTGGCCATTCTAACTGGTGTAAGGTGGTATCTCAATGTGGTTTTAATTTGAATCTCCCTGATGGCCTGAAGGGGAGGAGAAAGAAAGAAGTCTAGAAGACATAGTGGAACAAGTTCTTCATGAAAAATTTCCCAATCTCGTGAATGGAACCAGCGTTCATGTACTAGAGGCCAAACGGTCTCCACCCAAGATTATAGATTCCAGAAAAACATCAAGGCACCTGGTAGTCAAATTGAGGAATCATAATTGTAGATATAATCTCTTGAAAGCCACTAGGACAAAGGGGCTCCTTACTTACAGAGGAAAGCCCATCAGAATAACGTCAGATCTGTCCACAGAGACCTGGCAAGCCAGAAAGGGCTGTCAAGATATATTCAGGGCACTAAATGAGAAGAACATGCAGCCAAGAATACTTTATCCAGCAAGACTGACATTCAAAATGGATGGAGAGATAAAGAGTTTCTAGGATTTTTATAGTTTCAGGTCTCATATTTGGGTGTTCAATCCATTTTGAGTTTATTTTTGTATATGGTGAAATAAAGTGGTCCAGTTTCTTCCTTCTGCATACTTCTGTCCAGCTGTCCCAACACCATTTGTTAAAGAGATGATCTTTTTCCCATTGCATATTCTTGCCTCCTTTGTAAAATTTAATTAACCTATATTATATTAATCCATATTATCATTGTTTTTTGTATACTATATTAACCTATATAATCATGGGTTTATTTCTGAACTTTCTAATCTGTTCTCTTGATCTATTTTTGTGCTCGTACCATACTACTTTGATTACTACAGCTTTGTAATATATCTTGAAATCTGGAATTTCAAGACACCTCCAGTTTTTATTTTCTTTTTCAATATTGCTTAAGCTTTAGAGGATCTTTTGTGGTTCCACACAAATTTTAGGATTATTTGGGTAATTTAGGATTATAGTTCTGTGAAAATGTTGTTAATTTGATAAGTATTGCATTAAATCTATAGATTGCTTTAGGTAGTATGGGCATTTTAACAATAGTCTTCTAATCTATGGGCATGGTGTATCATTCCATTTGTTTGTGTTGTCTTCAATTCTTTCATCAGTGTTTTATAGTTTTCAGAGTTCTGTCTTTCACCTCCTTGGATAAGTTTATTCCTGGGTTTACTCCTATGTATTTTATTACTTTTGGTGCAATTGTAAATGTGGTTATTTTCTTAATTTCTCTTTCTGCTGCTTCATTATTAGTGTATAGAAATGCAACAGGTTTCTATATATTAATTTTGTATCTTGTGACCTTACTCAATTCATTTGTTAGTTATTTTTTTAAAGATTTTATTTATTATTTATTTCACAGAGAGATCACCAGTAGGCAGAGAGGCAGGGAGAGAGAGAGAGAGAGAGAAAGAGAGAGAGAGAGAGAGAGAGAGAGAGAACAGGCTCCCTGCCCAGCAGACAGCCCGATGTGGGGCTTGATCCCAGGACCCTGAGATCATGACCTGAGCCGAAGGCAGAGGCTTAACCCACTGAGCCGCCCAGGTGCCCCCATTTGTTAGTTCTAATAGTTTTTCTGGTGGAGTCCTATAGATCTTCTATATATAGGATCATGTTATCTGTAAATAGTGAAAGTTTTACTTCTTCCTTACTAATTTGGATGCCTTTTATTCTTTTTCTGTGTCTGATTGCTGTGGCTAGAACTTCCAGTTCTATGTTCAATAAAAGTGGTGAAAGTGGACATCCTTGTCTTGTTCCTGACTTTAGAAGAAAGCCTCTCAGTTTTTTTCCCATTGAGTCTGATATTCTCATTGAGTTTTTCACATATGACCTTTACTATTTTGAAGGATGTTCCCTGTAAACCTACTTTGTTGAGGTTTTTTTAAAAAATATTTTATTTATTTATTTGACAGAGGCAGAGAGATCACAAGTAGGCAGAGAGGCAGGCAGAGAGAAGGGGGAGCAGGCTCCCCAATGAACAGAGAGCCCGATGTGGGACTTGGTCCTAGGACCCTGAGATCATGACCTGGGCTGAAGGCAGAGGCTTAATCCACTGAGCCACCCAGGCACCCCTGTTGAGTTTTTTTTTTTTTTTATCATGAATGGATGTTGTACTTTATCAAATGCTTTTCTCCATCTATTGAAATTATCATATGATTCTTATCTTTTCTCTTATTGATGTGATGTATCACACTGATTTGAGAATATTGACTCATATTTGCCTCTCTGAAATAAATCTGACTTAATCCTGATGAATGATATTTTCATTGTCTTGTCATATTTGGGGTCCTAGTATTTTGTTGAGGATTATTTCATCTATTCATTAGAGATATCAGCCTGTAGTTCTTTCTTTTTTCTTTTTATAGTATCTTTACCTAGTTTTGGTATCTGGGTAATACTGGTCTCATAGAATGACTTTGAAGGCTTTCCTTCCTCTTTTATTTATTTTTTTTTTGGAATAATTTGAGAAGAATCGGTATTAATTCTTCTTTAAATGTTTGGTAGAGTTCACAAGTGAATTCTTCATTTCCTGGGCTTTTGTTTGCTGCAATTTTTTGATTACTGACTCAATTTTATTGCTTTCTATTGGCCTGTTCAAATTTTCTATTGCTTTCTGACTCAGTTTTAGAAGGTTTTATTTTTCTAGGAATTTAGCCATTTTTTTCTATGTTGTCCAATTTGTTGGCATAAAATTTTTCATAAAATTCTCTTATATTCCTTTGTCCTCTCTGGTGTCAGTTTTTATTTCTCATCTTTCATTTTTTATTTTGTTTATTTGATTCCTCTCTCTCTGTCCCTTTTCAATGAGTGTGGCTACAGGTTTATCAAGATTGTAGACCTTTTCAGAGAGGGAGGCAAACCACAAGAGACCCTTAAATATAGAGAACAAACTGTGGGTTGCTGGAGGGCAGGTGAGTAGGGATGGGCTTAATGGGTGATGGGTATTAAGGAAGGCACGTGTTATAATGAGCACTAGGTATTACATGTTAGTGATAAATTGCTAAATTCTACCCCTAAAACCAATATTGCCCTATATCTTAACTAACTAGAATAAAAACAACAACCACAACAACTTATAAAATAGTTTGTTGATCTTTTCCAAAAACTAGCTCCTGGTTTCATTGGTGATTTAGTTTTTATTTCATTTATTTCTGCTCTAATCTTTATTATTTCCTCCCTACTACTGGTTTTGGGATTTTTTGTTGTTCTTTTCTTTTAGGTATAAAGTCAGTTTGCTTATTTGAGATTTTCTTGCTTCTTGAGGCAGGCCTGTATGGCTAAAAATTTCCCTTTTAGAACCACTAATGCTGCATTCCAAAGATTATTAGTCACTGTGTTTTCATTCCTTGATGGATAGGAAATTCTTGACTGTAGATTTTTTCTATTCAGCACATTAAATATATCATACCACTGCCTTCTAGACTCTAAAGTTTTTGCTGAAAATTAGCTGATTGCCTTATGGGATTTTCCTTGCATTTAACTGTTTTCTTTTTTCTTGCTACTTTAAAAATTCTCTTCATCACTACTTTTTATCACTTTAATTATGGTGTGTCTTGGTGTGTACCTCCTTGGGTTGATTTTGTTGGGGACCCTCTGTGCCTCCTGGACCTGGATTTCTGTTTCCTTCCCCCAGATTTGGGGGAAGTTTTCAGCTATTATATCTTCAAGTGAATTTTCCACCTCCTTTTCTCTTTTTTCCTTCTGAGATCCCTATAATGTGAATGTTATGATGGCTGATGGTGACACTGAGTCCCTTATTTTTATTTTGTACTATTATTTTTTCTCTCACATGCTCAGCTTGATTGATTTCATTGCTCTGTCCTCCAGTTTGCTGATCCATTCTGGTTCCTCTAATCTACTATTTATTCCATCTAGTGTATTTTAAATTTCATTTACTGAGCTCTTAATTTCTGATTGGTTATTTTTTAAAAATTTCTATCTCTTTGTTAAGGCCCTCCACTCGTTTCTCAAGTCCAGTATCTTTATGACCATTACTTAATTCTCTATCAGGCATATTACTTATCTCCATTTTGGTTAAATCTCTTATTGTGACTTTTGTCCTGTTCTTTCATTTAGGACATATTCCTCTGTTCCCTCATTTTGTCTAACTCTCTGCATCTGTTTCTCTGTGTTAGGAAAGTCAGCTGACTCTCCTACTTATGAATAAGAGGTCCTGTAGTCCCCTGCAGTGCAGTGTCCCATGTTCACCAGGGGTTTCTCCTGTGTGTTATGTGTGTCCCCTACTATTGTGGCTGAGCACTTTTTCCTTCAGTCCAATTGTCTTCAATGGCTCTCTTTGCCTGTTGTGGGCAATTTTTGGTCCCTGTGGTTTAGTGGGCCTCTCTAGGGACACCAGGGCTTGAATCTAATCAGACCAACTTATTTGCTAGAGATGAATGGCACCAAAGTGCAGGATGCTTTCCTTTTGTTGTCCTGAGAAGCTTTTGTTAGTTTGTGGACCCTGTAGTTAGACCACCAGTCTGCTCCCAGGCCACTGTTGGGGCCACGGTCTGACAGGTATGTGTGGATATCTTTTCCTCTCCCTGGGGAAGGAGTTACTTTGGAGTGATGCTGGCCTTTGTTGGGGCTGCTTGCAAATTATAAAGCTTATGGCAGTGCTTTGAATGATCTCTGGCAATGAGTGTATTGGAGGGGCCAGATATGCCATGTGAAGAAGAGCAGGACGATGGTGTTAGCAAGTTTTGTGAGTCTCTCCTCTGTGGGAGTAGACCTGCAGCTGCTGGGACTGAGGAAGGCCTGGCTGGAGAGGGTGGGTCTGCTAAATCATGGAGATTTTTTTTTTTTTTTTTTTTTTTGGTAGGGGGAGGAAGGATGCACCACATTAACAAGTTAGGCAGTCAGTGCTGCTCTGTTTCCTGTAGGTGGCTATGTGTTTATGCTGTGGGGGGGGGGCAGGGTAGGGAAATGGTGACTGCAAGCTCCCTTTATCCTAGATGAGTCTCTCAGTGATCTCTGTTCCTCCAGCACACACTCTGAGATGAATAAGTGCATCCTCCTCTCATATGCCCCAGGTATTTTCCAAACTGCTGCTTCTACACTGTATGTCTATGGGCTGTTTTTTGGCTGCCTTTTTAAGGATAGGAACTCAATTTCTTCTTGCCCTCCTGGTTCTCCCAGAGCTGAGCCCACTGAGTTTTAAAGTTCCAGGTTTTAAGTCCTGTTGATTGTAAGAACTCGCAAAATTTGGCTCCTCTGATTTTCAAAGCCAAACGATTTCATTCAGTTCTATGCATTTTCAAACGTTTTTGAGACCTTCTCCTTGACCATGGATTATTTAGTGTGTTGTTTACTTTTCACAAGTATAGAGATTTTCTTGTTGTTTTTCTATATTGATTTCTAGTTTGAGTCTGTTATGGTTGTAGGATACACGCTCTGTATGATTTCAATTCTTTTGTATTTGTTGAGGTTTAACTTTTGGCGTGGGATATGATTTTTCTTGTTGAAACTTCAAAGGGTGATTGGAAAAAATATGTATTGTTCTATTGTTTGGTGGAGAGTTCTATGTGTGTTAATTACATTCTGTTAGTCTGTGTTATTCAGATCTTGTATATTCTTACTGTTTTATATCTAGTAGTTACAACAGTTGCTGAGGTGAGGTTTGAAACTTCCATCCATTATTTTGCATTTGTCTACTTCTTCTGTCACCTCTATCAGTTTTTGCTTCATGTATTGTAATGTTTTGTGGCTTGGTATGGACATATTTAAAATCATTATGTCTTCATAATCATAACTGATCCTTTGATCATTATAAGGTGTCCTTGTATGTCTCTGGCAATTTTCTTTGCTTTGAAGTCCACTTTATTAGATATTATTAACCCAATACTGATTTTCTTTTAAAAGAATACTAACATTTACATATTATATTTTCCCTATCCTTTCATTTTCAATCTCCCTATGTCATTGAATTTGCAGTGAATTTCTTATATGAAGTTTATGGTTGGACCATGCTTTTTAAAAAGTTCACTCTGACAATTTCGGTCTTTTCTTTGGAATATTTATATCATTTCTATACAAAGGAATTATTTATATGTTAGATCTCATGTTTGTCATTTTACAAGTTGGTTCTCTGTTTGTTTTCTCTGGTTCTCATCACTTTGTGTCTTTTCTTGCTTTCCTGTGTATTGTTTGAACACTTTTTAAGATTCTTTTTGCAGTATTTACAGTCCTTTTAAGTGTATTATTTTATGTATTTTTATTGTACTTTCTCTGGGCAGTACAATAGGTGTATACAGTCTATTGTTTTTTTAACATTTTGCCACTTAGTGTTAAGTTTGGAAACATCAATTGCATTTAGGTACTTTCATCAGCTCCATTTTAAAACATCATTGTCTGGAAAGTTAGGTGGTGTTATAATTTTTGCTTCAATCATTAAATAAAATGTGCAAAACCCATAAGGAAAAGAACAGTATGATAACACCTACATTTTTATTTTTTCTTTGTTCCTTCTTCCCTACCAATGCTCCAAAATATCTTCATTTATCATTTGCTTCCTGTTTGAAGAACTTCCTTTAGTTAGTTTTTATGGGTAGGTCTTCAAGTACCAGTTTCTTATTTTTCCCCTCATCTGAGGGTTTTCATTTTCTCTTCACTCCTGAAGAATAGTTTCATCAGATATAGACTTCTTGGTTGACAGTTCTTTTCTTTCAGCACTTGAAAAAATACTTTTTTGCTTCCTTCTATCTCCATGATTTGGATTCTGATGAGAATTTTGTTGATTGGTGCTTTCCTGTTGATAATTTATTCTTTTTCTTTGGCTGTTTTCAAGATTTTTATCTTTCTCTTTAATTTTTAGAACTTCATTAAAATGTATCTTGGTTTTATTTCATGTGGGTTTTCTCAACTTTTTGGAACTGTATGTTTATATTTTTTGCCAAGCTTCAGAAATTTTCAACGATTTTTTTCTTCAAATGTGTTTTCTGCCCCATTATCTTTCTCCTTTACTCTGGGACCTTAATGGTATGATTGTTATGTTCTTTGTTATTTTCTTATAGATCTCTGTGACTCTGCTTATTTTCTTTCAGCATATTTTTCCTCTGTTTATTCAGATTTGGTGAATTTTTTTGATATGTTTTCAAGTTCACTGATTCTCTTCTCTGTAATTTCCATTTTACTATTGAGTTTATCCAGCGAGGTTTTTTTTTTTTTTTCTCCACTTTAAGTTTATTTTTCAGTTCTATAATTTCCATTTGGTTATTTTTTATAACTTTGTTTTTTGTTGTTGTTGAAAAACTCTATTTTTTTCCCATTTGTTTCAAAAGAAACTGTGATTGATTTTTGAAGGTTTTTTATGACAACTGCTTTAAAAATTCTTGTCAAATATCCCCAACATCTGATTCATTTTGCTGTTGGTGTCAGTTGTTTGTCTTTTTTCACTCAAGGTCATTCTTGGTATGACAGGTGACTTTCACCTGTATTTTGTCTATTGTGTCCAGTAGATTAGGAAGCACTGAGTTCTATTTAAATCTTTTATCTTATTTGGCATGCTATCACACTGTATAGGTTTAGCATGTGGATCCCAGTCTACTTTTATGGGTTGTAGTTCCAATGACAGTTTAATGTTCAGAGACTTCACAGTGTTATTTTTATCTGTTCAGTTTATCTCGTGCTCTGAGAGTTCCACAGTGGTCTGCTGGTGATATCTGAGGGGCAGAAGATATTTCTCCAGGTAAGGAAGTCAGGTGTTTTTGGTAAGGGAAGGAAATTCCATGTTTATATGGCACCTTCTCTTCCTTGATATATCTGGGTGAGGGATACCAGTCTTTGCCAGAGGAACAAAGAAGCTGCCAAGAACAGATTGCTTGCTGAGATTGGGCCCTGTTTACTTTTTCTGCATGTCTATCTCTGTGCCTGAATTGAAGAGGATAATTGGACAATTTTGCATAAAATTAAACTTACACATATTCCATGACTCCAAGTCTTACTCCCAAGTATCTATTCAAGAGAAACAAAAATTTATGTTCACACAAAAGCTTGTATGTGACTGTCCTTGAAATAGTGAACGCATAATTAAACTATGATAAATCCATCTAGCATAAAACTTTTTAGCAAGGAAAAGAAACCATTCATGCATACAAAATTATGGCTAATTCTTAAATACATTTTGCTAAGTGAAGTAAGAAAGATTAAAGAAATGACCTCTTGTGTAATTCAACTTATGTAACACTGGAAAAAGCAGAACTATAGAAAACTGCAGAAATTATATAAAACTATAGAAATTAAAACATATCAGAAACTGTCTTGTATTGGAAAGGAGATCATATATATGAAGGAGCTTTTGAGATGAGGAAACTGATACTAAACAGTTTATATGAAAATCTGGTGTTAGCACAAGACTATTCATTTGTCAAAATCTATAGAACTATTTGTCAAAATCTATAGAACTATTTCCATAAAAAGTGAATTTTATTCATGTAATATTCAAAAATTAACCAAGATATAGGAGAAAGGTTGACTCCAGACTATGATAAATGAATTAAACTACATTATTAATGAATTACATAAGCACACTAAGTGAAATAAGAAAAAAATATCATACCTAAGTTCAAAAGGCAGTGTTTGACTGAATACTGTATGGCTAAAGAGAAAAAGAACTGCAAAAAAACCCACTGTACTCTTGTTGGCATATTTGTTTCCCAGAAGGATTGGGTTAAAAATTCTGAAACTGCTTTGTGCACTAGTATTGAACAAATAAATAAATATATTATAGACAATGAGAACTGAATTTTTCACTGTGGGAGGAAGAAATTACAGATAAGGCAAGAGGGAAGTCTAGAATGAATTCTATGATGATGCATTGAAGTTGAAAGCTCAACATGGATGTATAAATATATATATTTATATAGATAAATACATACATAGTTATATATAAATATAATATACATCTAATATACATATACATATATATCTACCTAAATAAATACACACAGGTAAATAAATATAAAAATAAATATAGATGTATATATGCATGCGCTAGTATACACACATTTATTTCTTTATCCATTGAGAGAAATTTGATGTTATGTCATGACAGTAGCATTAAGCATACTTTGCGTTCAGGTCTTAGTTTCTAGATAAATTTCATTCTCCAACAATAGGGGAATATGGCTCTTTGGAGATGTGGTTGATTCCAGGCGGGGAAAATACATGAAGATACTAGAACATCTTTTAGTGCCAATTAGTAAGGAGGTATTAAAATTAAACAAAACAAAAACAACAAAAGATGGGGACATGTCATAGAGTGCAAAAGCTAATCTAAAAGACCTCTTAATGTCCAAAGAACAATGATCAAAGAGCACTCAATGAACATCTTTAGTTAAAAGATAAATAATGATAGTACTGAAATATAGCCTGAAAAATTAAACACTCATGAATCCATGTATAACTGAATAAATAAATAAGTAGATATGTAAATGAGGGAGATGAGATAACTCTTACCCACATAAGAATTCCCATTAGTAAATGCAGAAGAAATGAAAAGGAGAAATGAGAAAAATCCCTATTAGAATACTAGAGATACAATCATCACAGGCAAAATCCATTGATAAATAATAATAGGCAAATTTTAAGCACAAAGTATTTAATTTTCTACATATCTGTCTCCAAATATCTACTAATTTTAAGAAATAAAATGGTAGGTTTACACTGAATATCTCTGGTGGATATTATCTTAGCCATGTGATAAAGATTAATATAATCAATAAAGATAATTACATCAGGCATCCCCTGATCCCCTGTACTAGAAGGGCTCCCCACTTGGTGGTATCCTTCCCATTAATTAATAAACTCAATATAATCATGAGAAGAAAAGGTACCAGGTAAGAAGAGAGGTACACTCTAAAAATATCTATCCAGTACTTTTCTTTTTTTTTTTGTTGTTGTTGTTGTTTTTTTAATATTTTATTATTTATTTATTTATTTGACAGAGAGAGATCACAAGTAGATGGGAGAGGCAGGCAGAGAGAGAGAGAGAGAGAGAGAGAGAGAGAGAGAAGCAGGCTCTCCGCTGAGCAGAGAGCCCGATGTGGGACTCGATCCCAGGACCCTGAGATCATGACCCGAGCCGAAGGCAGCGGCTTAACCCACTGAGCCACCCAGGTGCCCCTATCCAGTACTTTTCAAAAGAATGTGAAGTTTCTAGGTTCTGAAGGATAAAGATAAATGGACAAATTATTCCACATTAGAGAAGACTACGGAGGCATGAAAACTAAATGCAACGTGATATTCTAGGGACATCTGGAACAGAAAAAGACATTAGTAGAAAAACAAGGTGAAATCCAATCAAATTTACCTCAGTTATTAGTTTTTACCTATATTAATTTCTTAGTTTTGATTAATGTGTATGCTTATATAAGTCATTAACACAAAAGGAAAGCTGGATGATGGCTGTACTGTAATGTTCTGATTTTGCAACATTTCTCTGAGTCTTAAGTTATCTTAAAATTACTATTAGGTCACTTTATTTGGATGATAGGGAAACAGCTAATTATCTGGAAATCTAAGTAAATAAAAATAAAAAAATAAGTGTTTATTTTGCTATTCTTATATCATCTACACCCTCTGAGTAATTAAATAACAATTGGAGGAAATGTCTCCTTGTAAAAGTATTTTTTTTAAGATTTTATTTATTTATTTGACAGAAAGAGAGATCACAAGTAGGCAGAGAGGCAGGCAGAGAGAAGGGGGTGGGGGGAAGCAGGTTCCCTGCTGAGCAGAGAGCCTGATGTGGGGCTTGATCCCAGGAGCCCAAGATCATGACCTGAGTTGAAGGCAGAGGCTTAGCCCACTGAGCCACCCAGGTGCCCCTTTATAAAAGTATTCTAATTAATGAAAACAAGACTCCCAGTTTCTGGTCAGTCTGGCATGAAAGGAGCTTGGAAGTCATCTCTTTGATCATCATAATAAGAAAAAAAATGGAACAAACTGAAAATCAATGACTCTTATTAAATTTGTTAGAGAATAATGTCACAGAGAAAACTTAATCCCCCAAATTGCAGAGACAAATAGGCAAATATGTAGGCTCACATTGTGACAACATAAACCCAGGAGCAGAAACTGCCACTGGAACCAAAAACAGGATAGAAAATCTAAGTGGGAATAGACGAATTATTGGAAGCTCTGTGTAGACAGGCTTGAGAGTTAAAAACTCCAGGAGGGAGGACTTCTACAAGATAGTAGTGTAGGAAGATCCTGAACTCATCTCATCCCACAGACATACCAAATCTACAGCTACAAAGAAGTCATTTCCCTCTGAAAAACATCCAAAAACTACATGAAATTGCTTCTTCACAACAAAAGCTAAAATGACCATGTCAAGAAGGCTAGGAGAAACAGAAACATGGTATCCTCAAAACTCCACTCCTGACATGGGGACACACAATAAGGGGAAACATCACCAATTTGGCCCTGCTACAGAGGAGCAAGGGGTTGGTCCTCTACATCAGATACCAGCCCCTGGGAATTGTGCAAGAGTCAAGTCCCCAAAACATCTAGCTTAGAAAAACCAATGGGACTGATGACCAAGGAACCCAAAGTGCTATAGAAAATTGAGATTTCCCCTTTAAGAGACTTACATATGTCTCACTCATCAGAACACCCAAAGAAACAGACATTTGAAAAGTGCCTAGACTATAGGTGAAGGAGATTCATTTGCCAATCTAAAAGCATAAGATGGAGGGGCAGGAGAATTTGAAATTTCCCCCAGAGATGGAAGAGCTGGTCGGTGCCATTTTTGCACTCTAAGCTACCCTTGCTAGCACAGATAGATGAGTTTGGGTGCAGCACCTTCTGCTGTCTTGCAGACAGCAAGTGGTCATGGGGGTAAGTGGTCACGGCACAATCTCACTGCCTTGGTGAAGCTATAGAGCATGGTGGTTGCTGTCCCCTCCCATTCCCTGGTTGAGGCAGGTGACCACAAACTGTCATGGCATTCTCCTCTCCCTAAAGTTAGTAAGCACATGTGACTGTGATACTTCCCTACTCACTGGCTGTAGCTGGCAAGCATGAATGGTGTGATATTCTCCCACTCCTGGCCTATGGCTGGCATATGCACACAGACAAAGTACTGCCCTGTCCTGCATTCCCAAAGCATGTGAGCATGCACAGCCAAGACATTTTCCTGGGCCTTTTTGAAGCCAGTGAATGTACCCTGCTCTGTACACTCACCAGCTGGCTAGTTAATGCGTGTGCAATTCACAGAAAGGACACCATTTGATTGCCTGGTCTTGGTAGCCAAGGGTTCTGGCATTCCTGAGTTCCACATGAATTTACTAATCATAAAGCCAGTTTTTGGAATGCTACTACCATCACGGCATTGCACAAACAGCAGATCGAAACACAGCTCCAGTCCACCTGTGAAAAAGTCCTGTTTACTTAGCTTGGAGTTTCAGCCTGGGGAACAGGCTTCAAGTTTCCCATACACCTCGGCCTTTCCAGGGAATGTGTACTCGAGCCACCATCCTCGAGTCCCCCCTTGGTTTTGCCACAACTCAATGAAACCTCCCAGAAAGAAACTTTAAAACTCATCTGGAACCCCAGTTTTTCAGCTATCTCCAGAATTCCTGGTCTGGAGGCCAGTGGGGATTATGGTCCTATAGGACTGTATATATTTGCACACTTTAAAAGTTTCTTTCTAAAATGAGGTATTATTAAGATTCTTTCCTTTAGGACACTGATAAGTCTTGGCACAACCTCAATAATAGAGATATATCAAGAATAAATCTGGGGGATTAGGGGCACCTGGGTGGCTCAGTGTATTAAGCCTCTGCCTTCTGCTCAGGTCATGGTGTCAGGGTCCTGGGATTGATCCCCATATCAGGCTCTCTCTTCAGCAGAGGGCCTGCTTCCTCCTCCCCCTCTGCCTGCTTCTCTGCCTACTTGTGATCTCTCTCTCTGACAAATAAATAAATAAATAAGCTATGTCTTTAAAAAAAAAAAAAACCCAGGGTTTACAAAATCATAATGGTCCAAGAGACAACAAAGAGCTAGAGTAAGTTTGAACAAGAAGTTTCATCACCTACACAAGGTCAAGACTCCTTTAAAGACTAAAAAGAGTAGCTGTTTTGCCTAATACATAGAAACAAGCACAGAAAGTCAAGCAAATGAAGAAACAGAGAAATATGTTCGAAATGAGAGGACAGGAAATCATTTCAGAAAAAGTACCTTATTAATAGAGAGATAAGTAATCTATCTGATGAATAATTCAAAATGATCATCATAGAGATGGTCATCAAACTCAGGAGAATAATGGATGAACACAGTGAGAACTTCAACAAAGAGATAGAAAATAAAAGAAAGTACCAAGCAGAAATCACAGAGTTGAGGAATGTCATAACTAAACTGCATAATACACTAGGGTTGAACAGCAAACTGGATGAAGCAGAACAGATACACTAGTTGGAAGATGAATCATTGATCAATCAATTTATGGCAAAAGAACCAAGAAGATAGAATGCGGAAAGGACAGGGTCTTTAATAAATGTTGTTGGGAAAACTGGATAACAACTTTCAAAAGAATGAAACTGGATCACTATCTTAAATCGTGTACAAAAATTATCTCAAAATGAGTTAAGGACTTAAATGTAAGACCTGAAGCCATAGAACTCCTAGAATAAAATATACATGATTAACTTCTTGACATAATGGTAGCATTATTTTTTGGATATGACCCCAAAGACAAGGGAAACAAAAGCTAAAGTAAACAAGTAAGATTACATTGAACTAAAAAGCTTCTACACAGAGAGGGAATCCATTGACAAAAATGAAAGGGCACCCTGCTGAATTGGAAAAGATATTTGCAAATTATAGATCCAATAAGGTGTTAAGATCCAAAATATAAAAAGAGCTCAGTCAATAACACACAAACAAACAGAAAAATAATCCAATTAAAAAATGGGCAAAGTATTGGAACAGACATTTTCCCAAAGAAGCATACAGAAGGCCAACAAGCACATGAAAAGATGTTCAATATCACTATCTGGAAAATGCAAATAAAAACTACAATGACATAATAACATACCTGTCAGGATGGCTAGTGTAAAAAAAGGCAAGAAGTAACAAGTGTTGTTGAGGATGTGAAGAAAAGGGAACCCTATGCTAGTGTAAATGTAGGCTGGTGCAACCACTGTGTAGAATAGTCTGGAGGTTCCTCAATAAAGTAGAAATAGAGTTACCATATGATCCAGCAATACCACTACTGGGTAGCACTCCAGAGAAAACAAAACCACTAATTTGAAAAGATATATGCACCTCTATGTACACTGCAGCATTGTTTACAATATCCCAAATATGGAAACAATCTATGTGATCATCAATGGATGAATGAAAAAAGAAGACGTGGTATATATGTAGAGTGGAATATTACTCAGCTATAAAAAAGAATGAAACATTGCCATTTCCAACAACATGGATGGACCTTGAGGATATAATGCTAAGAGAAATAAATCAGAGAAAGACAAATACTTCGTGGTCTCACTAACATGGAATCTGAAAAACTAAATAAATACACAAAACCTGGCCTCACAGATACAGAGAAGAGATTGGTGGTTCCTAGATTGAGGGGGATAATGGGGTGTAAAACAGGTGAAGGGGATCAAGAAGTATAAACTCGGTCAAGATGGCGGAGAAGTAGCAGCTGAGACTACTTCAGGTTGCGGGAGATCAGCTAGATAGCTTATCTAAAGATTGCAAACACCTACAAATCCAACGGGAGATCGAAGAGAAGAAGAACAGCAATTCTAGAAACAGAAAATCAACCACTTGCTGAAAGGTAGGACTGGCGGAGAAGTGAATCCAAAGCGACGGGAAGATAGACCCCGGGGGGAGGGGCCGGCTCCCGGCAAGCGGCGGAGCAACGGAGCACAAAATCAGGACTTTTAAAAGTCTGTTCCGCTGAGGGACATCGCTCCAGAGGCTAAACCGGTGTGAAGCCCATGCGGGGTCAGCGTGGCCTCAGGTCCCGCAGGGTCACAGAAGGATCGGGGGTGTCTGAGAGTCACAGAGCTCACAGGTATTAGAACGGGGAAGCCGGCTACAGAGACAGAGCCGAGGAGTGACTCTCAGCTCGGGCTTACCTTGAACCGGTCGCAGGCTCGGTCAGCTCGGAGCGTGGCCAGAGGCCAGGGTGACGGGAGTAATTGGACGCTGTTCCCTGAGGGCGCACTGAGGAGTGGGACCCCGAGCTCTCGGCTCCTCCGGGCCGGAGACTGGGAGGCCGCCATCTTCATTCCCGTCCTCCGGACTCTACGGAAAGCGCTCAGGGAACAAAAGCTCCCGAAAGCAAACCCGAGCGGATTACTCAGCCTGGGCCCTGGTAAGGGCGGTGCGACTCCGCCTGGGGCAAAGACACTTGAAAATCACTACAACAGGCCCCTCCCCCAGAAGATCAACAAGAAACCCAGCCAGGACCAAGTTCACTTACGAGGAGTGCGGTTTCAATACCAAGGAGAGCAGCGGAATTCCAGAGGAGGAGAAAGCAAAGCACGGAACTCATGGCTTTCTCCCCATGATTCTTTAGCCTTGCAGTTAATTTAATTTTTTTTTCTTTTTCAATTTTTTTCTCTTCTTCTGCTAAATTTTTTTAAACTTTTACCCTTTTCTTTTTTAACATTTTTTAACTAGTTTATCTAATATATATATATTTTTTCCTTTTTATATTTTTTTCATTATTGGTTTTCATTTTTTATTTGTTTCTTTTTTCTTTTTTCTTTTTTTTTTTTCTTTTTGAACCTCTTTTTATCCCC
>NW_022631083.1:1440388-1442929 GCF_010015895.1 Lontra canadensis | reverse complement strand
TCCCCTTCCCCCCCCCCCCCTCACGATTTGGGATCTCTTCTGATTTGGCTAAAGCATATTTTCCTGGGGTTGTTGCCACCCTTTTAGTATTTTACTTACTCCTTCATATACTCTTATCTGGACAAAATGACAAGGCGGAAAAATTCACCACAAAAAAAAGAACAAGAGGCAGTACCAAAGGCTAAGGACCTAATCAATACAGACATTGGTAATATGTCAGATTTAGAGTTCAGAATGACGATTCTCAAGGTTCTAGCCGGGCTCGAAAAAGGCATGGAAGATATTAGAGAAACCCTCTCGGGAGATATAAAAGCCCTTTCTGGAGAAATAAAAGAACTAAAATCTAATCAAGTTGAAATAAAAAAAGCTATTAATGAGGTGCAATCAAAAATGGAGGCTCTCACTGCTAGGATAAATGAGGCAGAAGAAAGAATTAGCGATATAGAAGACCAAATGACAGAGAATAAGGAAGCTGAACAAAAGAGGGACAAACAACTGCTGGACCACGAGGGCAGAATTCGAGAGATAAGTGACACCATAAGACGAAACAACATTAGAATAATTGGGATTCCAGAAGAAGAAGAAAGAGAGAGGGGAGCAGAAGGTATATTGGAGAGAATTATTGGAGAGAATTTCCCCAATATGGCAAAGGGAACAAGCATCAAAATCCAGGAGGTTCAGAGAACCCCACTCAAAATCAATAAGAATAGGTCCACACCCCGTCACCTAATAGTAAAATTTACAAGTCTTAGTGACAAAGAGAAAATCCTGAAAGCAGCCCGGGAGAAGAAGTCTGTAACATACAATGGTAAAAATATTAGATTGGCAGCAGACTTATCCACAGAGACCTGGCAGGCCAGAAAGAGCTGGCATGATATATTCAGAGTACTAAACGAGAAAAACATGCAGCCAAGAATACTATATCCAGCTAGGCTATCATTGAAAATAGAAGGAGAGATTAAAAGCTTCCAGGACAAACAAAAACTGAAAGAATTTGCAAACACCAAGCCAGCTCTACAGGAAATATTGAAAGGGGTCCTCTAAGCAAAGAGAGAGCCTAAAAGTAGTAGATCAGAAAGTAACAGAAACAATATACAATAGCAGTCACCTTACAGGCAATACAATGGCACTAAATTCATATCTCTCAATAGTTACCCTGAATGTTAATGGGCTAAATGCCCCAATCAAAAGACACAGGGTATCAGAATGGATAAAAAAACAAAACCCATCTATATGTTGCCTACAAGAAACTCATTTTAAACCCGAAGACACTTTCAGATTTAAAGTGAGGGGGTGGAAAAGAATTTACCATGCTAATGGACATCAGAAGAAAGCAGGAGTGGCAATCCTTATATCAGATCACTTAGATTTTAAACCAAAGACTATAATAAGAGATGAAGATGGACACTATATCATACTCAAAGGATCTGTCCAACAAGAAGATCTAACAATTGTAAATATCTATGCCCCTAACGTGGGAGCAGCCAACTATATAAACCAATTAATAACAAAATCAAAGAAACACATCGACAATCATACAATAATAGTAGGGGACTTTAACACTCCCCTCACTGAAATGGACAGATCATCCAAGCAAAAGATCAACAAGGAAATAAAGGCCTTAAATGACACACTGGACCAGATGGACATCACAGATATATTCAGAACATTTCATCCCAAAGCAACAGAATACACATTCTTCTCTAGTGCCCATGGAACATTCTCCAGAATAGATCACATCCTTGGTTCTAAATCAGGTCTTAACTGTTATCAAAAAATTGGGATCATTCCCTGCATATTTTCAGACCACAATGCTCTGAAGCTAGAACTCAATCGCAAGAGGAAATTTGGAAAGAACCCAAATATATGGCGACTAAACAGCATCCTTCTAAAGAATGAATGGGTCAACCAGGAAATTCAAGAAGAATTGAAAAAATTCATGGAAACAAATGATAATGAAAATACAACAGTTCAAAATCTGTGGGACACGACAAAGGCAGTCCTGAGAGGAAAATATATAGCGGTACAAGCCTTTCTCAAGAAACAAGAAAGGTCTCAGGTACACAACCTAACCCTACACCTAAAGGAGCTGGAGAAAGAACAAGAAAGAAACCCTAAACCCAGCAGGAGAAGAGAAATCATAAAGATCAGAGCAGAAATCAATGAAATAGAAACCAAAAAAACTATAGAACAAATCAACGAAACTAGGAGCTGGTTCTTTGAAAGAATTAATAAGATTGATAAGCCCCTGGCCAGACTTATCAAAAAGAAAAGAGAAAGGACCCAAATAAATAAAATCATGAATGAAAGAGGAGAGATCACAACTAACACCAAAGAAATACAGACAATTATAAGAACATATTATGAGCAACTCTATGCCAACAAATTTGACAATCTGGAAGAAATGGATGCATTCCTAGAGACATATAAACTACCACAACTGAACCAGGAAGAAATAGAAAGCCTGAACAGACCCATAACCAGTAAGGAGATTGAAACAGTCATCAAAAATCTCCAAACAAACAAAAGCCCAGGGCCAGA